>NC_052163.1:58246810-58460514 GCF_902713615.1 Scyliorhinus canicula
GCACAAGCTAGAGGGGTCGCCCATTTAAGACACAGATGGGGAGGAATTTATTCTCTCGGAGCGTGGTGAATCTGTGGAATTCTTTGCCACAGATGGCCGTAGAGGCTGTATGTTCAATGCTGAGATAGACAGATTTTTAATCAGTAAGGGAATCAATAAGGATAAAGCTGGAAAGTGGAATTGAAGATTATATCAAATCAGTCATGATCTCATTGAATGGCAGAACAGACCCGATGCTCCTACGTCACATTGATGTTTTATATCCAGTGCCAAGCTGGGGATGATATTGTTTGGAATTTGCGTATTTTTAAAATACACAGGGTTTATTGGGTTGGTGGGGGTGGGGGGTGAGGGCAGGAAGCATCCAGCCTTACAGTGTTGCTATAAGACTCTGTTGTCTGGTGTCAGCTGGAATTATGGACCAAGCACTGTGCACTAATTCCGCACTCCATAAAAAATTCACCAGCCTCTGCCCTAAAAAACATTTATAGTAACTCATGCATTTACAAAAAAAAAAGCATAAATAATGCAGAGCTTTAAAATGTAGATGATGTGCTGAGGGAATCCAGGTTATTCTGGCATACAGCAAACATTTGGCTCATTTTCAGATACCAGTCCATGAGTGATGCAGTGAAATGGAAATGAAGAGCCTGCTTGTCAGAACTGACAGTGGCGAGCTGGGAGTGGGGCGTAAATTAAAATTACCAGTGAACATTGAACACATTCTTAAAATTAACAACAAAAAAAGCTTGGAGTGTCCCCCGGCAATTTGAGCACAACAAATTTAGGCTGATTCTCCAGCGCAGTACCAAGGGAATGCTGCACTATGGGACATTTTGAATCCTGTGCAAGGGATCAGCGCACTTAAAACCCAGACCCCTTCCACCCTCTAGAACAGATGTAAAAGGTCCTTTGGCACAAATCAGTGAAGGGCAGGGAGGTTCTCTTCGGTATCTTGGTCAATATTCATCCCTCAACCAATATCATTTAAATCTGATTTTTCTTGTCATTCAGAGACGCAAGATCAAACGATGAAACCTGCAGGAATAAGTTAAACTAGAATTGACAACCATACCTGAAAGCGATGAGTAAACAAACAGACAAGATCTTTATAGTGATTCCTCCCTCCACCAAGTAAAGGAGAGAATGAGTAAAGCCAAATATTGAGTCTTTGTACATTCTTGTCCCATACCGTACCATCAGGGCCCATGAATATAGGATTTAATCTTCAATGTGAACTCCCTGTGAGGTGTAGCTATTATATTGGGCACTATGTAGGAAGCTTGTGGTTGATATTCCTTTCCCGATTGGGGGATAACCCCTAATCCTTAAAATAAATTATGCCACAGGAAACAAAAAGCGACTGCATAACCCGTCTCACCTTGCAGGAGAAAAAGATTGGTTAAATAAAGGAAGACTAAAATTAAGTTGCTCAAAAAGTTTATATCGTAGAATATTATATCTGGAATATCCCAGAATATTGTTGTGCAAATGTGATGGTTAAGGCTGTAGCAAATCCCCTTAACACTCCTCATTATAATGAGCCACGAAAAAGAAATGAGAGCGGTATTGATTCAGCTGACTAGCCATGAGTTGATCAGCCCCTGACTGGGAACAATGAGGTAACACCTCTGGGGACTGGATATGAAGCAGGGGTCATCAGTCTTAGGCTATTTCTGCCTGTCATATGCGAGTGGGAGGGATCCCTTTCATAATGAGGCATTCGTTGACCCAGATAAGTAATGTGGCTTCCTCCTCTATTTCTACCTGTAATATGGAGAATAAATAACTGTTAAAACAATTATGTCCTTGTTCTTATTGAGATTTTCTTAACATAACATTGTATCAGCAATAGTTAGCCTGGAAAAGCCATACACAGGACTACATGCATACGAAACAGTGGGAGCAAACGTACGATAGACAGTGTAAAAGCGACCCCACAACCAGATCAGATTAAAGCTCAGCAATCCTGTCACATCCAGATGTGAATGGCAGTGAACAATTAAACAAGTAATAGGAGAAGATTCCATGGTCCACCCCATCCTCAATGACAGTAGATCCCAGGAGAAGATTGCAAGAGACAAGGCTGAAGCATTTGCAACAGCCTTAAGTCAGAAGCGCCGAGTGGATGATCTATCTGAACCTCCTCTTTAGGGCCCTGCCATCATAGATGCCAGTTTTCAGCCAATTCAATTCAATCTGCCTGATATCAACCTCTCCCCCTCCACGAGCACAGGGGCAGCAGCTCCGGTGCCCTTGAGCTGCCTGTCAGAAAATGTAAATGGCAACACACCTCCTCACTTCCCCTCAGAAGCCATCATGAAAGCTTCCCATTTTTACAAAGGAGTACTAAATGACACCCGCATGATGTTACCCGGGGGAGTCACCTAATTCCCAGGAGGCCGCAGCATTCAACTTCATTCTTGCTAATGAGACTGAAATGAATGCAAATGAGGGTTAATGATATTCTCGGCATTTTGGACGAGATCCGGAAAAAACATAGGGAGCAGGATGGGCGAATTGCAAACTGGTTCGCGTCCGGCAGGAATCTCAATTTTGACCTTTCCCGTTATTCACCTGGCATGCCCTGATCTGCGCCAGGCACAGCACGGTGGTTAAATGGCGCCTAAGTTATTCTTTTAAAATAAGGAAAACAGTCTCCAATAAATCATACCCGTGGACGATGTAAACGTGACCTGAAAATATTGTCCCACAATTAGTGAAAGGACTTGGAAATTTGGTGGTCCTTTATTTGATTCTGTTTGTACATTTTCAGTAGTTTAACTTCATTCATAGGTGCACCATCCCAGTGGATTTGTTCCATGTCCATCATCATACTTAAGTCAAAGAATGCTGATGACCAAGTTAACTCAATAACTAAAGCTCCATTATCTACTGACTTGTGTCAATTATTTCCCTCATGGAGAGCTGAGAGTACATTTACAAGACAAGTAATCCCATCAAATTTAGAAAAGATAACCGAGAAAAAGCTGAAGTGGGTTAAGAGCCACTGTTTGACCCATGAGCTGAGATTACAGTTTTCACATCTCTCCAGGGTCTCTACCTCATTTTTAATGTGCCTTTGAATCCAAGGGTTGTTTCTAATTCTGTCCTGGGGCGATGCCTGTTTTGGCACATGTTTGGCACCAAAATACTCGCCATATTGCTGTTGTCTGCTGGCACAACACCTTGAGGAGTTAACACAAGAATTAGGAGCAGGAGTAGGCCATTTGGCTCCCCGGATCACCTCCACTATTTCATCATATCATGGCTGATCTGATTGTGACCTCATCTCCTTATTCCGTGTCCGGCCCCCACAACCCTTGACTCCCTTGTCGATCGACAATCTATCCAACTCAGCCTTGAATATGTTCAATATTCCAGCTTTCACTCACCTTTGGGAAGAGAATTACACCCTCTGAGAGAAAAGATTGTCCATTTCACTCTCTAGGAGCAATTCACCCAACAAATGATTAATGGCGCGATTCAACAAAAAATGTTAAATCGTGTTGTTTTAGGCAGGTTGTGTCTCGGCAGCTACAGTGCTGGGAATAACCCTGCTGTTCAACGGCACTTTGCCATTTTACTTTGGCCTTGGAGTTTCTCCCCATCGAGGTCACACTTAGACAGCCATCCTACAGTAGGACTGGCTCCTCATAGATCGCAAATTTGGAAGGCTGCCCCAATCTCCAAGCCTCTCCCCCCCCCCCCCTTTCAACCTACCCTCTCATTTCAGGAACCACCCCTTCACACCACTCCCCCCCCCCCCCCCCCCCCCCCGAACAAGCCTTTCTGGGGCCCCAAAACCCCCCTTCACCCATGCTCTTATAAGTTAGGTCCCTCGGGCTCTGGCCCTGCCAACCTGGCACACACACATTGGCGCTGCCAGCCTTGCAGTGCCACATGGGCACCCTGTCAGTGCCAGGTGTCATCATGCCTGGTTCACGTTTGTATGAACCAGTCGTGAATGGTGCCCTGTTGAGGCCTCGCAGGTGCGACCTTTGAACCCTGGGCAGTCAATCCAGCGAACACATATTTAGATGAGCATCTCCCGGCGAGGGAGAGATCCAGATCGCGCTGGGTCTCATGAGTCCGGTGATGTGTTGGATATGCTGGGTCTGCGAGGACTGTGTTTACTGCAGTGGTGAGAGAGACAGGCTTCCAACACTTGAAGAAATGCAATTCGATTTTATTGAACACTCAACTATAATACATGCTTTAACTGTGTGTTGACTGTGTGTTAACTATGCTGACTTGACTGGAGACCTGGGGCTAACCTGACCAGACTATCTTACTACCACATGGTGTATGTTCTAGTTGCTGCTCACGAGCTCTGACTGTCTCAGAAGCTGGATCCCTAGAGAACGGGAAAACTGGTGCCCTCTGGCTTTATAGTGGTCGTGTCATGTCTGGTGATTGGCTGCTGTGTTCTGTGTGTTCATTGGTCATCCTGTGTGTCAATCACTGCCTCTCTGCGCTCCATCAAATACGTGGATGTATATTATGACATCCGGTAACTCTCGCAAGGATTTCTGCCAGGTCTGAACGTCGATTTTGGCCTCTCCCGGGATTAAACCGTCGATCCCCAACTCCAGGTTGGGCACAACGAAGAAGTTGAATCGTACCATAAGTGGCATTTTGGGTAAGTTTGGCGGGATGATTCCCGTCGGATTTTTGGGTGTATTTGCCTTCACTTGTTCATTTCTTTTGTGCCTTGGAGAGTTCTACCCCCACCCTACCCCGGCCTAGTCCACAGTTTGAAAAGCTTTCAACAGTGGGGAACTCGCTAGTGAGACCGGCTCCTCAGAGATTGGGCCAACATTTTGTAAGGGTGTCCTGACTTCTAAGTGAGCTTGAGGATCCCCCACTCCCCCACACCAGTAACCATGGTCAATGCCATCCCTCACAGACATTGCCCACTCACCCCCCCCCCCTTCACCAAGAGAGAACACTCCCCTTTAGGGTTGCTGAGGGCCCTCCCCTTTCAGGCACTCCCTTTTCAGGATCCCACTGCCACCCTGACAGTGCCAAAGGGAGAGCCAGCTTACCGCCCTTCCCTGTCCCCAACTACCCAGGGGGCTCCAATAGCCTCAGATTCCTGAAGTGGCAATCGGTGTCTGGGTAAGGCCTTGCTGGTGCGGCTGATGACTTCCTGGAGCAGGGTAATGCAGCCAGGGACTCCTAGGAGCCATGCAAATGCGGCCTCAACCTGGCCTAATGGCTTACTTAAATATAATTACGCCCAGCGAAGGAATGATCCAGATTCTCCCAGGCGCCATGGGTCGGGTAACTCATGCATGGTTTTGTGCCTGGCACGAGGCCTAATTTGGGCCTCTCTTGCGATGCACCCGATGCAACAAGATCGGCATCGGGCACAACACGGTGAAAAAATCATGCCCAACTCAACACTAGGGAAAAGAACCTTTCAGAATTCACACAATATTGGTTACTGCAAGTTTCCTATGTAAAGATCAATAGCTGAACATTCAGAAATATTAATCGCCATTGA
This sequence comes from Scyliorhinus canicula, assembly GCF_902713615.1. NCBI lineage: Eukaryota > Metazoa > Chordata > Chondrichthyes > Carcharhiniformes > Scyliorhinidae > Scyliorhinus > Scyliorhinus canicula. The sequence goes on from NC_052163.1 coordinate 58,252,320, forward strand.
ACACAGTTTGCATTTGCCATCTGAATCGCGAGACTGCAATACTGCCCTCAATTCGTTACTGGCCCTTTTTCCCACCCTGGTTGTCCCTGTTTCTGGCTATTTTATTTACATTTTTAGGAATAAATCATAGTGCGGAGCAGATCGAAGACCAGACAAAGCAGATCAGAATTCTGAGCCAAGTTTGTGCTCAGTCCAAGGGTAGTTCATTCAGCCTTTTCCCACCTGTTTTCCTTTGAGCTTCCTAACTTCAGCATGTTAAAAGCTAAAGGGGGAGGAATGGGGTCAAATTAGAGTCAGTTTTTACCCAATCCTCAGACTGTGGGCGCGATTCAGAGGACTCAAGTTAATGTCCAGTTTTGGGCACGTTTGGCGGGGAGTTTCACTTGGTGAGATCATATTCAACAGCACTTAGTGCCAAAAATGAGCTCCCACGAGATTGTCGACATTACTGGCTCCCTCTGTGTCTGATTCACCTGACTAGCACCCTTCATGGTAATATGTTGTGTTCTGACAATGTGTTATTGCCAAAGAAAACACCAATCATAAGATTGAAACAAAAATAATTTATTGTAAAACTATGAATTAAATGATGTTGGCACACTCTACTGAGCTACAGTTAATAGTAAAGGAGTATTGAATCTGTTTCGCAATACTCAATTATCTAAATAGTCACTAACTATATGATCTAACCTTGTCTTAACTCTTTCCTTTTCTCATCTTCTCCTAATTCTGTTCTCATGCTTTTTCCTACACAACACTACCCAGAATTCCCTCAGATCGGAGTTATATACAGAGAAGTGGTGGTGTCCTCCAGTGGTTGAATTACACAGAGATGTAATAGTAACCCTTCATGAACCTGACTATATACATATCATTACAAGTACCTCAGGGTCTCATTGCTAGCAAGGGGCAGCTGCTTTTAAGCGCTCCCTCACCACTCACTCACAGTCAACACATAAGCATGACAGTGCACAGATCTGTTCCTTGTTTCAGCAATTCCGAACTGGCTAGGCTCTTGGCACTCTGGGTAAGAAGTGGAGCACCCTGTTTCCCCCAAGGGTGTAGGAGGATCAGCAGCAGGGTCAGTAATGCCACTTGGGAGGCAGTGGCAGAGGCTGTCGGTTCAGGCAGCATGACCAGAAGAACCTCCGTACAATGTAGTAAGTAGACCACAACCTCCAAAGAGCTGCAGTAAGTTACCACATCTCTCCTGGCATCAGTTCCACCTGCCACCCCTCAAATTCCTAAAAACACCTCCTACCCCCAATCAACTGGCTGACACCTTGCATCTTCCCCACATCCAATCTTTGTGCGTGTTCCTCAGAACCCCCTGGCATCCATAAGATATAGGAGCAGAATTAGGCCACTCGGCCCATCGAGCCTGCTCCAACATTAAAATCATGGCTGATATTTTCTCATTCCCATTCTTCTGCCTTCTTCCCGTATCTCCTGATCCCCTTATTAATCATGAACCTATCTATCTCTGTCTTAAAGACACAGTGATTTGGCCTCCACAACCTTCTGCGGCAAAGAGTTTCACAGATTCACCACCCTCTGGCTGAAGAAATTCCTCCTCATCTCTGTTTTAAAGTATCATCCCTTTAGTCTGAGATGGCGTCTTCTGGTTCCAGTTTCTCCGACAAGTGGAAACATTCTCTCCACTTCAACTCTATCCAGGCCTCACAGTATCCTGTAAGTTCAATAAGATCCCCACTCATCCTTCTAAACTCCAATGTGTACAGACCCAGAGTCCTCAAACGTTCCTCATACGACAAGTTCTTCATTCCAGGGATCATTCTTTTGAACACCTTCTGGACCCTTTCCAAGGCTAGCACATCCTTCCTTAGATACAGGGACCAAAACTACTCCAAATGAGGTCTGACCAGAGCCTTATACAGGCTCAGAAGTATATCCCTGGTCTTATATACCAGCCCTCTTGCTATTGCATTTGCCTTCTTAACTGCCGACTGAACCTGCACATTAACCTTAAGAGAATCATGAACAAGGACTCCCAAGTCTCTTTCTGCTTCTGCTTTCTGAAGCATTTCCCCATTTAGAAAATAGTCTATGCCTACATTCCTCCTTCCAAAGTGCATAACCTCACCCTTTTCCACATTGTATTTCATTTGCCATTTCATTGCCCACTCTCCTAGCTTGTCCAAGTCCTTCTGCAGCGCCCTTGCTGCCTCAATACTATCTGTCCCACTACAGATCTTTGTATCATCTGCAAACTTAGCAACAGTGCCTTCAGTTCCTTCTCCAGATCATTAATGTATGCTGTGAAAAGTTGTGGTCCCAGCACAGACTCCTGAGGCACACCACTAGTCACTGGCTGCCATCCTGAAAAAGACCCCTTTATACCCGCTCTCTGCCTTCTGTCAGTCAGCCAATCCTCTATCCACGCCAGGATCTTACCCTTAACATCATGGGCTTTTAACTTACTGAACAGTCTCCTATGCGGCACCTTGTCAAAGGCCTTCTGGAAATCTAAATAAATCACGTCCACTGGTTCTCCTTTGTCTAACTTCCTTGTTACCTCCTCAAAGAACTCTAACAGATTTGTCAGACACAACCGCCCTTTGAGAAAGCCGTGCTGACTCAGTCCTATTTTACCATGCACTTCCAAGTACTTTGCGATCTAATCTTTAATAACAGAGTCTAAAATCTTACCAACTAGGGAAGGGGCTGCACTAGACCTGGTATTGGGGAATGGGCCCGCCCAGGTGGAAGAAGTTCCAGTAGGGGAGCATTTCGAGAACAGTGACCACAATTCATTAAGTTTTAAAGTGCTGCTGGGCAAGGATAAGAGTGGTCCTAGGGTGAATGTGCTAAATTGGGGGAAGGCTAATTATAACAATATTAGGCAGGAACTGAAGAACCTAGATTGGGGGTGGATGTTTGAGGGTATATCAACATCTGACATATGGAACGCTTTCAAATGTTAGTTGAAAGGAATTAAGGGCCGGCATGTTCCTGTGCGGAAGAAGGATAAATACAACAAATTTCGGGAACCTTGGATGACAAGAGATATTGTAGGTCTCGTCAAAAGGAAAAAGGAGGCATTTGTCAGGGCTAGAAGGCTGGGAACAGACAAAGCCTATGTGGAATATAAGGAAAGTAGGAAGGAACTTAAGCGAGGAGTCAGGAGGGCTAAAAGGGGTCATGAAAGGTCATTGGCAAATAGGGTTAAGGAAAATCCCAAGACTTTTTACACGTACATAAAAAGCAAGAGGGTAGCCAGGGAAAGGGTGGGCCCACTGAAGGACAGGCAAGAGAATCTATGTGTGGAGCCAGAGGAAATGGGTGAGGTACTAAATGAACACTTTGCATCAGTATTCACCAAAGAGAAGGAATTAGTGGATGTTGAGTCTGGAGAAGGGTGTGTAGATAGCCTGGGTCACATTGAGATCCAAAAAGACGAGGTGTGGGTGTCTTGAAAAATATTAAGGTAGATAAGTCCCCAGGGCCTGATGGGATCTACCCCAGAATAGTGAAGGAGGCTAGAGAGGAAATTGCTGAGGCCTTGACAGAAATCTTTGGATCCTCACTTTCTCCAGGTGATGTCCCGGAGGACTGGAGAATAGCCAATGTTGCTCCTTTGTTTAAGAAGGGTAGCAAGGATAATCCAGGGAACTACAGGCCGGCGAGCCTTACGTCAGTGGTAGGGAAATTGCTGGTGAGAATTCTTCGAGACAGGATCTACTCCCATATGGACATATTAGCGAGAGGCAGCATGGTTTTGTGAAGGGGAGGTCGTGTCTCACTTGACAGAGTTTTTCGAGGAGGTCACAAAGATGATTGATGCAGGTATGGCAGTGAATGTTGTCTATATGGACTTCAGTAAGGCCTTTGACTAGATCCCTCATGGCAGACTGGTACAAAAAGTGAAGTCACATGGGATCAGGGGTGAGCTGGCAAGATGGATACAGAACTGGCTAGGTCATAGAAGGTAGAGATTAGCAATGGAAGGGTGCTTTTCTGATTGGAGGGCTGTGACTAGTGGTGTTCCGCAGGGATCGGTGCTGCGACCTTTGCTGTTGGTAATATATATAAATGATTTGGACGAAAATGTAACTGGCCTGATTAGTAGGTTTGCAGACGACACAACGTTTGGTGGAATTATGGATAGCAATGCGACTGTCAGAGGATACAGCAGGATTTAGATTGTTTGGAGACTTGGACGGAGAGATGGTAGATGGAGTTTAATCCAGACAAATGTGAGGTAATGCATTTTGGAAGGTCTAATACAGGTAGGGAATATACAGTGAATGGTGAAAACGGCAACACAGGTGAAGAAAGTAGTCAAGAAGGCATACCGCATGCTTGCCTTCATTGGCCGGGGCATTGAGTATAAAAATTGGCAAGTCATGTTGCAGCTGTATAGAATCTTAGTTAGGCCACACTTGGAGTATTGTGTTCAATTCTGGTCGCCACACTACCAGAAGGATGTGGAGACTTTAGAGAGGGTGCAGAAGAGATTTACCAGGATGTTGCCTAGTATGGAGGGCATTAGTTATGAGGAGAACTCAGTTTTTTCTCACTAGTTATGAGGTGTACAGAATTATGAGGGGCATAAACAGAGTGGATAGTCAGAGGCTTTTTTTCCTAGGGTAGAGGGGTCAATTACTATGGGGCATAGGTTTAAAGTGCGAGGGGCAAGTTTTAGAGGAGATGTATGAGGCAAGTTTTTTACACAAAGGGTAGTGGGCGCCTGGAACTCGCTGCCGGATGAGGTGGTGGAAGCAGGGACAATAGTGACGTTTAAGAGGCATCTTGACAAATACATGAATGGGATGGGATAGAGGGATATGGACCCCGGAAGTGCAGAAGATTTTAGTTTAGACGGACAGCATGGTCGGCACAGGCTTGGGAGGCTGAAGGGCCTGATCCCGTGCTGTACTTTCTTTGTTCTTTGTTTGTTCAATGACCAAAGTCAGGCTAACTGTCCTATAATTTCCCATCTTCTGCCTTCCTCCCTTCTTAAACTTGGTGTTACATTGGCCACTTTACAGTCCTCTGGGACCCTTCCTGCCTCCAGTGATTCCTGAAAGATCATCACTAATGCCTCCACAATTTCCTCAGCTATCTCTTTTTGGAACCTGGGGTGTAGTCCATCCGGTCCTGGTGACTTATCCACCTTCAGACCTATCAGTTTCCCCAGAACCTTCTCCTTAGTAATGGTCACTGCACTCACCTCTGCCCCCTGGTTCTCCTGGAGCTCTGGCATCCCACTGGTGTCTTCCACCATGAAGACTGATGCAAAGTAACTCTTCAGTTCGTCTGCATTTCTTTGTTTCCTATTATTACTTCTACAGCCACATTTTCCAGTGGTCCAATGTCTATTTTTGCCTCTCTTACCTTTAATATATTGAAAAAAACTCCTTATATCTTCCTTTATATTACTAGCATAATCCTTTCATGTCCAGATGTGATGCACATACATGCCACCAGCTATAGACCCTTATGACATATCAAGCGTTAGGCTCACAATGCCCTCTCTCCTTCCCTGCAGGTTGAAGATAGCCCATAATAAACGGGAAAGGACCAAGCAGGGGGGAGGAATCCCAGAGATTAGAGTCCTCACTGACTATGAAGAATGGGCGCTGGAAATCGCGGGGTTGCCCGACGAAAGAGCAGTCACCGACAGCGAGGTTGGGCTGCGCCAGAGTGGTGAGGATCCAATGCCCTTCATCCAGATGACCTGTCTCAAGTGAGTTGTTCATGTCGGACAAAATGATACTTCCCTCTCACCGACCACATGTGAATTGTCTCGCAGGATCACCATCTGATGAGACAGGGCCACCTGGAGTCGTACTCGCCCTGCTCCCAAGAAACAACTCGGAGTAGACCACTGGCGAGATGTTCCAGCTGTCACCCGCACCTTCCTTCAGCGCAGAGGCACACACATCAGTGGATGTCATTAGTGGACAGACTTCTTGGGCACAATCTGTTGAGCACCACACAGTTGCTGCTGCACATCAGGTAGAGGCAGGAACATCCAGCATAGACAGTAGTCAGAGATCTGCTGGATACCAGGACCAGCTGGGTCCCAGGTCTGATATGGATGATGGGACACAACTGTGATATTCAGGAGGGGGTGTCAGTGACATTCCAGGAACTAAAAGGCTGACTGGAGGAGTCTCAAAGGCTGCAGACACAGGAGATGGTGCCGACAATGCGTAGCACTGAGACTAACACTGTTGGGTAGTGACCGCGTCTTAGATCATAGAATTTACAGTGCAGAAGGAGGCCATTTGGCCCATCGAGTCTGCACCGGCTCTTGGAAAGAGCACCTTACCCAAGGTCAACACCTCCCTCTATCCCAATAACCCAGTAACCCCACCCAACACTAAAGGCAATTTTGGACACTAAGGGCAATTTAGCCTGGCCAATCCACCTAACCTGCACATCTTAGGACTGTGGGAGGAAACTGGAGCACCCGGAGGAACCCAACGCACACACGGGGAGGATGTACAGACTCCGCACAGACAGTGACCCAAGCCGGGAATCGAACCTGGGACCTTGGAACTGTGAAGCAATTGTGCTAACCACTATGCTACCGTGCTGCCGTGAATGATGGTGCCCAAGGCATGGCTCAGTCTGCGATGACCATGGCTGAGGGCTTTGAAATCACATCCCAGTCACTGAAGGTATGTCCCAGATGCAGGTGGACATTGCCGAGGCATGAGCATGGCCTAGTCGCTAAGGACCATCACTGAGGGTGTCGACACTCTGGGGCAGACAATGGGGAGCCTCCAGGACTGACACAGCCAAATGACTCAGAGGCCTCTGGAGCTCACTGCAGCTGCCTCTCTGTCCCATGGAGGCCCCAAGGCCCCACGGGCACCGTTTGGAGGCCAACCCAGGACCTGCCACCAAGGAATGAAAAAATGAAATGAAATAAAAGTCGCTGATTGTCACAAGTAGGCTTCAAATGAAGTTACTGTGAAAAGCCCCTAGTTGTCACATTTTGGCGCCTGTTCGGGGATGCTGGTACGGGAACTGAACCGTGCTGCTGGCCTGCCCTGGGTGCTTTAAAAGCCAACTCTTTAGCCTTGTGCTAAACCAGTCTCCATTTCTTACGAATCTCCCCTCCTGACACCGGTGCATCTCAAGGGCAGCGTTCAGAACAGGGTGGCATGACGCCAGCTACAACCGTAAGTCGGCGGGAGCCCACTGCCTCCAGGCCCTCCAGAGGATATCTCCCAAGGGCATCAAAGGCCATAGAAAGCAGCAGGCTGCCTCCACCTCTGATGTACATCCTGAAGACACACCTAGATGTAGTGCCAGACCTCAAAAGATCAAGAAGAGTGAGTGAGCACTAGGGGGTCGCTATCTGTCACTAGGGGGAATGGAAATCAGTCACAGTTAAATGTTCACTCTTAAAACATGTCACACCTCATACATGTGCCTCTGTCACGTTAATCTTCACAGTGGGTGTGCCCGCACCCAAACCCCCTGTTTCATTCCACCCTCTGTGCATACTGGTTCAAAATCAAAGGCCCCCGAATGCAGAACCTATTCAGAGGATGGATGTAAGCATGCTGCCAGCAGAAATACAGGAGTCAGACTCTATCAGGTCTTGGGAAGCACCAGAGCTTTCTTCACAGAGTTATCATCGCTGTCCTGCCTTGTATGGTGATCAGCCGACAGTACAAAACATAGGCCCATCGCCCTGGAGGGATGTTACACTGACCCTTGGAGGGGGGAATGGGGAGGTCAGGGAGGGGGTGGTGTGATGGAGGGGCTTGGGGAAGGGGAGAGGGGAATTGGAGGAAGACAGGATTGGGAGGGGTAGGGGAATGGGGATGAAAATGATGGGGGAGGGGAAAGAGCAGTGAGGGAGACAAATAGGGGTGGGGTGAGGGACGGAAATAGGGGGAGGGGGTATGGGGAGATGGAGGGAAATGGATGGAGGAATGGAAATCGGGGGAGGGTGTTTGGAGGCGACGGAGGGAAATGGGGGGGTGAGGTGATGAGCTAACAGATACAGCCTCATCCTGGGAGAATCTGGAGACAATGAGGGCCTCCCTGGTACTCCTGGCAGGTTGGATCCTTGCAGCTGTGTGTCCTATATCCTCCTGTTTCTCTTCAAGCTTGTCCTCCAGCCCCACACCTGGACATCCTGATCCTCATCCTCAGATGAGGCATGTCCCTCCACCTCCTCCTGCTCCTCCACCTTCAGATAACTACAAAGCGGGTGACCGTCTGGGGGCGGGAGGTTCTGCAACACACCGCCAGAGTGGTCCAGGAATCGAAACTGCATCTTGAGCAACCTGATGCACTGCTCAACAACAGCACGGGTGGCAATGTGGGCCTCATTGCATTGGGCCTCTGCCTCTGTACCAGGCCCCCGCACCAGGGTTATTAGCCATGACCTCAGTGGGTATCCATTGACCCCCACAAACCAACCTATCATCCAAGGTGGTCCTCGTAGACACCAGGGTCTCTGAATGTCCGAGGATGTAGCTGTCATGCACGCTCCCTGGGTAGTGTGCACACACGTGGATGATCTTGAGGAAGTTGTCACACACGATCTGAAAATTCAGGGAGTGAAATCCTTTCCTGTTAATATAGGGCACTACCTGATTCCCTGATGCTCACAGGGCAACATGAGTGCTATCAGTCTGGAACGTCTCAGCTTCCTGACCATGTTTAACTTCCATGAGGGGTCCCCCTGCACCCCCACGCACTGGGGCAGCAGCTCCGGTGTCCTTGAGCTGTATGCTGGAAAATAGAAATGGATACTCACCTCTTCACTTCCCTCAGTAGCCATTGCGCCAGGTTACGGTTTTTGAAAAGGAGTACTTAACGACACCCCCCATGACTTCCCGCAAGGGAGATGGGTAATTCCTGGGAGGCTGTTGCATTCGACTTCTATCTCGTCAATGAGATTGAAATGAATGCAAACAAGGTTTAATGATATTCTCACAATTTTTGGGCGTGATGCGGAACTTGCCATCGGGAGCCGGCCGGGGTTCGTGCCCAGCGTGTATCTCGATTATGCCCTCTCCCACTATTCACCATGCGCAAACCTGATCTGCACTGGGTCCATCACAGTCTCTTAATCCTGCCTCGTATTTTAATCCCTCTCCCAATATTCAGAAGATTTGGGCGTGGTGGAGAGGGGAGATGACTAAAATCATGTTTTGACTTTGATCCTGAGTTACTAATCAGATTTCTGGGAGAAAAAGGAGAACTCCCTACTCCCCGGCTTCAAGAAACTCCAAGGGTCTACCCCTCCCATCTGATCCATGAACCCCCTCAGCACCGAGGCCACCGGCGGCTTCTTGCCCGTCCTGGACTTCGAGCGATCCAGAGCCGGATCCAGCACCGTATTAAAGTCCCCACCCAGGATCAAACCCCCCGTCTCCAGATCCGGGATCAGGCCCAGCATTCGCCGCATGAAGCCCCCATCGTCCCAGTTGGGGGCGTGCACATTGACCAGGACCACCCGCTCCCCCTGAAGTCTACCACTCACCATTACATATCTACCTGCACTGTCCACCACCACATTGGACGCAACGAACGACAAGCTCTTACCTACCAAGATTGCCACCCCTCAGTTCTTCGCATCGAGCCCCGAGTGAAACACCTGTCCCACCCAGCCTTTTCTTCGCCTCACCTGATCCGTAACCTTGAGGTGTGTCTCCTGGAACATAGCCACATCCGCTCCCAGCCCCCTCACGTTTGCCAAGACCCGGGACCGCTTCACCGGACCAGTCAGCCCCCTCATGTTCCATGTGACCAGCCGAATCTGGGGAGTCCTCCCCCTCCCTCCGCGCCGATCAGCCATTGCTCTCCCTCAACCCACCAGGTGCCGAGGGAACCCCCCAAGCCCGTACCCCACGGTGGCAGACCCCCCTCCCAATCCCCCCCCTTCACCAGCCGTATCCTTACAGCCCCAACAGCAGCAACCCGGTACCCCCCTCTTCTTCCTCCCCCCCCGAGCCCCCCCCCAAGCTAGGGCCCCCCCTAGCTGCGTTACCCCTAACATTGTACTTCCGTAAGTCAGCCGACTCCTGCTGACCCCGGCTACTCCCGCCGTACCAATGACCCCCCCACCCCCAATGCAACACAACCACCAATCCCCCCTCCCAGTGCCGGCCCCGCCCCAACTCCTCTGGCGCAGGAAGAAAGCCAGTGCTTCCATCCCTGCCCCCAACCCAACACGCGGGAAAAAGACGGGCACATGACCCAGCGAGACCTCAAACTGCTCCCCAACCCTCCATCAGTGGAAAAAAAAAAGCACCACGGTAAATAAATAACAGCCCCAAAAGACGAAAACTCAGAGCAACGAAAAGGCAACATTAAACACAGCCAATATAAGCAAAAGGATACCAAGGAGGACAGAGCCTCCAAACAATGTACATCTTTCCCCAGCCCCCCAGTCCTCAGTTCGAGTCCAATTTCTCTGCCTGGAAAAAAGCCCAGCCTCCTCTGGAGAGTCAAAGTAGAGCTGGCGGTCCTTGTAAGTGACCCAGAGGCGAGTCGGTTGTAACAGGCCAAACTTCACCCACTTCTTATGAAGCACTCCTTTCGCTCGATTGAAGCCAGCCCTTCTCTTCGCCACTTCCGCGCTCCAGTCCTGATAAATCCTAATGTCCACATTCTCCCACCTGCTGCTCCTTTCCTTCTTCGCCCATCTCAATACGCACTCACGGTCGACCAAGCGGTGAAAGCGGACCAGCACCGCCCTGGGCGGATCGTTCGGACTGGGCTTCCGCAGCAGCACTCGATGGGCACCCTCCAGCTCCAGGGGTCCCCGGAACGACCCCACACCCATCAACGAGTTCAGCATCAGGACCACGTAGGCCCCCAAATCCGAACCTTCCAGCCCCTCCGGGAGGCACAAAATCCGCAGGTTCTTCCGGCGGGAGCAGTTCTCCATCTCCTCCATCCATGCCAACCATTTCTTGTGAAGTGCCTCGTGCAACTCCACCTTCACTGCCAGGCCCAGGAGCTCGTCCTCGTTCTCCGAAGCCTTTTGCTGCAGCTTTCGAATCTCCGCGGCCTGAGCCGTCTGAGTCGCCATGAGCTTATCCAGCGAGGCCTTACATGGCTCCAGGATCTCAGCTTTTAGCTCCCTGAAGGAGCGCTGAAGCAGCTCCTGCTGCTCCCGCGCCCACTGCTGCCATGCTGCCGGATCCCCGCCCGTTGCCATCTTATTTTTTCTGCCTCGCACCTTCTTCTGTTGCAAAGTCTACTTTTTGACTGCTCCACTTCTAGTCCAGCCCATCCACCAGCTGCTGAGCACAGTGGCTGCGTTCCCACCTGGGGAAAAGCCGAATCAGCGCCGTTGCGGGCCCTTAAAAGAGCCCGAAAGTCCAAAAATAGCGGGAGCTACCGAACGTGCGGCTTAGCTCCGCATCGCCGCAACTGGAAGTCCCGTCCCCGCTTCTTCAATGGCCTTGTTGAGATATTTTCACAGTTGTTCCCTCTGCTGCTAGAATTCAGCTTTGATAAAGGCCCTCAAGTCAGCTTGAAGCCTCTAAGCCCACCCTTCCCCCGCCTGCATGCTTGCAGAGGCTTTTATCTTTGCTGCAGCTTCAGCCAAATCTTTCACTGTTTCTGCGGGTCTGGTAACCAAGAAACATACCATTCCTGGGGGAAAGTTCTCCTCCAACATTCACCTACGCCTTTTCATCAAAATTCCATCCCGTATTGATTAAAAAAGAGCTCTTTTCTGTAACCTTAGGCAGGAGCTGCCTTGTGTGTGACCACTCACTCCATGGTGCACACCGGAAGCCCCACTAATCAGATTTCTAACATAAAGCTAGCTAAAAATACAAAGCTGTCCTCAGTAATGGTGACCATAAAAAGATAATAATTGATTGTTGTAAAAACCCATCTGGTTCACAAATGCTCTTTAGGCAAGGAAATCTGCTTTTCTTATCCAGTCTGGTCTACATGTGATTCCAGACCGACATCAAAGTCGTTGACTCTTAAATGCCCTCTGAAATGGCCAAACAAACCAGCCAGCTCAAGGGCGATTAGGGATGAGCAACAAATGTTGGCCCAGCCAGTGATGCCCACCTGTCCTGAGAGAATCAGGTTTATTAAAAGGTGAAAGCGAAATAACAGCATAAAGTGAACACAGAAGTTGTTACAGGATATCTACCTTAAAGATTCATGATCAAAAAATTAACAAGGGACACAATGTCCTGCGAGACTAGGCAGTGCTATTTCTAAAACAGGATTAAAGCACAGTAAATCAATGCACATGGTTCGCCCCATTTGAGGTATTTGTCTCTTATTGCAATTAACACAAGAGTGACTAAAGGGAACACACGGCCTCGTACACCCTTCAACATTGAAACTGAAACATAAAAAGTGTCTGCTACAGTTGAATACAATTATCTCCAGAGAACCTCCCAGATGAAAGACCCCCAGCTCACTTGGCAAAGGTTACCAAGCGCCTTCATTTGATTGATGCCAAGGTAAAGCCAGTGTTAAGTGTTTTCTAATTGCTTTGCGATCAAAGCATATTTGCACAGGAATAATGACTTTGAAGTGTCATTTACCAGACAGCAATGTATATCCGCTGAATCATGGGGAGAGCAAGTTACCTGTAATCACATTTATAGTGAATAGTGTTGCTGTATCATATATTGTTCTCTTCCTGTAAGCATCATATCTACTTCCCATCAATATCGCACTTTAGTGTGTATGCATCAGGAGCAATACCACGGGAGATGTCCTAGTAGACAATGTTATATGCCTTAAGTGGCATCAAATGTATAGGCATTATTGTAGTTTAACTTGAGATTTGTCACAATTATCATGTATTATTGCAACTCTTCAACAGCCCTGGAATTCACTGTGGATAATGTAAAGTCACCATAGACCCAGATGACTAGGGTCACCACATCTCAGACAAGGGTACGGTTGCTAAGGTAGGACCTTCATGGATCACCTCAGCCAGTGCGAGAATTGAACCCACGATGCTGGCCTTGCTTCGCATCATAAACCAGCCGTCCAGCTAACTGAGCTAAACCAGCTCCCATTGTCTACTGGACTACTGAATCCCCAAATAGACAATAGTTCATCCAGCAGCAGGGCATTTCACAGAATCAGGAACTGATTGGATCATTGTCCAAGGAGCTGATGTGACAATTTCAATCCAGGCTGAATCACTTGATCTCAAACCTGTGTTAATCATTTTATGTGTTCTATCTCGAACATGAATAACAGAATCGGCAAGACCTACCTTCGACACATAGAATCATAGAATTTACAGTGCAGAAGGAGGCCATTCAGCCCATCGAGTCCGCACTGGCCCTTGGAAAGAGCACCCTACCAAAGCCCACAACTCCACCCTATGCCCGCAACCCAGTAACCCCAACTAACCTTTTTGTGCTGGAAGGGCAATTTAGCATGGCCAATCCACCTAACCTGCACATCTTTGGACTGTTGGAGGAAACTGGAGCACCCGGGGGAAACCCACGCAGACACATGGAGAACGTGCAGACTCCGCACAGACAGTGACCCAAGCCAGGAATTGAACCTGGGACCCTGGAGCTGTGAAGCAACTGTGCTAACCACATGCTAAACTAGGGCAATGCAGCAATGAAAGGCAATTACAGGGGGGCGCAAACAGTTCAAGAACTCAAAAGTACCCAACCCTGGGACGAGGGTATTTATGTGTCTTGACTTTTACTGCACTTTAATCAATTATTACTGAAGACTGGCTCAAATTAACAGGATACAATAGTGATGAAAATCAATGTTTAACAAGTCTAAAATAAAAGAGGGTAAAATACTGCATTTTTACACAGTGAAAATATAGCTTAATGCAAATGCTTCACATTCCTACTAAATCATACTTTGATGATGCCGGTTATTCAATTTGTCTTTTTCCAACAATATTCTCTGGACTGATTTATTTCTGTTGGCAGTAATTCATCCCAGGATGTTTATAGGCGGGTGATAGCCATGCATGCGATGGTTGCCCCTGGAGACACTATCCTTCCTAACATGTCTTTGACAGTGCTGTGTACTCCTGGGACACTGAGCTTTCTGAATCAGTGCTCTCTGCTTCCTCAGAGTTTTTCACAATCTCTTTCTTCATCCTAACCAGAAACCGTGACCATTTCCTCTCCAGGAGAGGTTTTAGTCTGTGGGGATTCATCAGTCAAGGTACAAACCGGGACTGGATGAATTTATGAGTTTGGAAAGATCTATGGACCTGTACAATTCTTTGAAATAAAGGAATGATTCAATTGCATTGGAATGGGAACACTGGGCGGGTTTCTCCGTCCCACAGTTGAGATTCTCCATTTCGCCGGCTGGTCAATGTGGATTCCCATGGTGGGGCAGCCCCACGCCGGCAGGAAACCCCCGGGCTGCTGGCAAAATGGAGAATCCCAACGGCAGAGAATTCAGCCCACTACCTTTCATTCAGATTTAAAATTCTGGTGACAATACCACTCCCCCACCTCCCCACCTTTTCGAAAGGGCGCAATGGTAACCCAGAGACCCTGGGAAGATCTGGAGACCTGGGTTTAAATCCCACCTTGGCAGATGGTGAAATTTGAATTCAAATTTAATGATGACCATGAAAGCATTGTCGATTGTCGTAAACTCCCATCAGGTTCACAATTGTCCTTCAGGTAACAAAATCTGCCATCCTTACCTACAGGTGATTCCCGATCTACAAAAGAAATGAGGGATTTAAAAGGGCATGAAAACACGGATTGAATATTAAGCAACATTGTTGCTCATGTCCAGTTATTTAATTTCAGGGGTCAGCTAATTGTGCATGATACCAGTAATATGGTTGTACTTCAAATAAATTTACCGGAATCAATTTTCACGTCTCCTTCATAAGTAAATGGGAGGTGGAGCCTAATTTTCTTTCAAATTGTGTCTCCCCTCCCTTTGAATGACTTATCCTGTGTTGTGTCTATCCGTTACTGTCTCTTTAATACACTCCAGTTACCATTACAGAAGATATCATTTGCTACTTTGATTAGCGTCAATACAACGTTAAGAGGCAGAAATCTGATTGGAGTCATTCAAACATGTAGTTGCAGGGAAAACGCAAATGGACTGTGAAGGCAGCTTGGGGAAGGGGGTCTCCCACATCTGAACTTGGGAACAGAAGGAAGTATTTATTACATCTCATGAAATGGCCTCTCTTTCCGCCTCAACAAACTTGCTCTGGAGTCCTTCAAAGGTTATTTCAGTAAGAACACAGGAGTCCACCCCAAGTAAAATAAAGAAACATAGTTTTATTTACACATGGTATTACACACAGTACATTACTCAGTAGCTCTCTAGCGGTATCGTGCTCTGGTCGGTGTCTCACTGGCTGGCCTTTTATACAGAGGTTAATAGAGAACTCCAGTTCCTAGCGGGGGAGCTCGTACTCCGATGGGGAAGACAATCATTCACACCCAGTAGGTCTCATGCGGCCTATTACATTCCTACCCCCCCCCCCCCCCCTCCCCCTCCAATATCCAAAGACCCCTTTGAGGACTGTTGAGGTGGAGAAGGAGGAGCAGGCGGTGGACTTCGAACTCTTTTTGGCCTGGGCATTTCACCATGCAGCCGGATGCACCAGATTGTTCAGCATTTACCATTCTGGAGCACGGCGCCTGCGGCAGAAACAACGTGGGGGACCATTGGCAGGAGCCAGCTGATCGGCATCCGAAACCTCAGAGATCCGCGTCTCCATTTCAGAGACTGACGATACGATGTTGAGCATATCAGCGTCTAGAGGGACTGGAGGTGTTGCAGCAGTATGGTTCGGCAATGGAGCCAGAGGACCCAGCACTACTTTCTTTCAAGTAACCTCACCTGGGTGGATCCTCCATGAGTGAAGGTGGTCCAACTGCCATCGCATCAGTTGCCCCAGTCCTGTCTGGCAGACGATGATCCCAGAGAGCACCGCCGTACAGTTATGAATGAACACCGCGTTGTCAGGTACGAAGTGTCGAAGAGGTCGAGGTTGAACTGGGCAACCCTCTTGCAAATCTTGGTTACAGCACACCTTTGTGCCGATTGTCATAATATACACTAGTATATCATGGTGCAGATACACACACTGATTGACACACAGCAAGACCAATCAACACACACAACACTGCAGCCAATTACCAGTTAGAGCACGCTCACTATAAAGAAAGAGGGCATCAGTTTTCCCGCTCATTCGGGATGCAGCCTCTCAGAAGGACAGAGCTCACAGGTTGCAGCACAGATCTTCACCATGTGCTGATAGTATAGACTGGTTAGGATAGGCATAGGTCTTTAGTTTAACCTAACATAGTGTCGACCCACGGTGAAAGTATGTTCAACAGTTCCTAGTTTAATAAAATAGTGTTGTACTATTTCAAGTGTTGGTAGCCTGTGTGTGTTACTGCTGAGGTAAACGCAGTCTCCACGGATCCAGAGTACCCAACACATCACTGATGTTCAGAATAATCAAACTCAGTCATGTACGAAGCCTATGACCATTTAGCATTTCAGCGGGGGCCACCCCAGTATAGAGTGATCCTGTACGAGAATAAAAACCCTGCCAGCCTGATGTCCATGGAGCTTTAGCCCCCCGTTAAACCCGTCTGCATGGCACTCTCTGCCAAGCCATTCGATGTCACATGGTATGGGGCAGTGCGGACATGGCGAATCCTATTGCTCTTTACAAAGGCGGCGAGCCCTTCACTGGTGAAAAAGGCCATGTTGCCTTCATGACCACCTCAGGGATTCCAAAGGTGGAAAACAAAATGCACAATCACTCTACGGTCGCCCGGGAGGTGATTATCGCCATCTTGTGGACCTCCAGCCACTTTGAGTGGGTATCCACCAGGATTAGAGACATCGGAACGCAGGAATGTGCTTGCGTAATCGGCGTGTATGTGAGCCCAAGGGCATCCCGGCCACTCCTAAGCATGTAGGGATGCCACCTTGGGGAGCTTCTGGTGCTCTTGACAGATGGTGAACTGCTGGGCCAACGTCTCGATGCCTGTGTCAAAAACTGGCTACCAGATGGAGTTTCTTACCATCACCTTCATTTTGCGAAGGTACTTCAACACGTTTGCCTTGCCCTTCATTGGAATAAGTACTCTAGTGTCCAACAGGAGGATACATCTTCCAAAGTCAGTTTCGAGAACTTAGAGGAGAAAGCCTTAATTTCCCCAGGTAGCTGCACCAGATGCCACACCTTGGCAAGGACAGGGTCGGTTTGCGTCCAGTCACGAGCACATGATGCAGTGAAGGGCAAGGAGTCCATAAAATTCAGGACAGTGACGACTTCATGTGGCGCTAACAATTGTACACAAAGACTCGAGTGAAGTACAAGAGAGGCTTTATTACAGTAAGATGCTATTCCTCCGGCGGCAGCTGTAGAATGGCATCTCAGTGAAACTTACGAATATTTATACAGCTCCCTGTGGGCGGAGCTAGCAGGCAGGGGCTTACCGGTGAAACCTGTAATACAGGTACGGCCATACATCCCCCTACTGCAAGCACACATATATACAGTGGTTGGATCACCACATTCACCCCCTGTAAAAAATAAGTCCGGCGGGGGTGACGTGGAACTATAATACATAAAGTGATCTATTTACAAAAGGGCAAAACAAAAGAAAACCAAGTGTCCATCAGGCAATCCGGTCACAGGTTGAGCCGGATCGGCGGTCGAACATTCCGTTGCGAGCGACGTAGCTGTGGTGGCGGCTTCTGGTGGCGGCAATGCGGAGCTAAGCCGCACATTCGACAGCTTCCGCTGAAAACGGACTTTGGGGCTCTTTTCAGGGCCGCCAACGGAGCTGTATCGGCAAATCCCGACGTGGGAAGAGGACAGGAGTCAACCCCTACGGTCCTATGGTTCGGACCAGGAGTGGGGTAAGGAGAAAAACGGAGAAAGCACCCCTGAAAAAGCGGGGGAAGGAAGACAAAATGGCGGCCGGCGGAGACACGGAGGACTGGAGGCAGTGGGCTCAGGAGCAGCAGGCGACTCTGCTGCGCTGCTTCCAGGAGCTTAAGTTGGAGCTGCTGGAGTCGTTGAAGGTAACCACCAGGGAGCTGATGGAGACCCAGACAGCCCATGGGGCTGCAATCCGGGAGCTGCAGAAGCAGGCCTCCGAAAGGGAGGATGAGGCCGTGGCCGTCGCGGGGAAGGTGGAGATGCACGAGGCGCTCCACAAAAGATGGCAGGAGCGGTTCGAGGAGCTGGACAACCGGTCGAGGAGGAAGAATTTGCGGATCCTGGGCCTCACGGAGGGGCTGGAGGGGTCGGACCTGGCGGCCTATGTGGTGGTTATGTAGCTGTGGTGGCGACGTCGGCACAGGCGGCTTTGGTGACGACGGTGCAGGTGCTGGCGGTGTTGGTGCTGGCCAGTGGCGGGATGACTCCGGGAGCGAACCAAAATCTTCCATGTCCAGCGTGGGCAGGGGAACGAGGGATGGACCTGGTGGGGACGAATACGTGCGCCAGGAAAAAGGAGGGTGGCGCGGGGGGGGGGAGGGGCGTGGGCATGGGATCAGCACCTGAGGGAGCCAGTTCCCGGAGCGAGACTGTGTCCTGGCAGCCGTCGGGGAACTCCACGTAGGCATACTGGGGGTTCGTGTGGAGCAGGCGTACTTTGTCCACCAGGGGTTCCGCCTTATGGTGCCGGACATGCCTACGAAGAAGGACTGGGCCCGGAGTCGTGAGCCACGTCGGGAGCGACACCCCGGATGTAGACTTCCTAGGGAAGGCAAAAACACGTTCATGGGGTGTGTGGTTAGTTGCGGTGCACAGCAGTGACCAAATGGAATGGAGCGCGTCAGGGAGGACCTGCTGCCAGCGAGCAGCTGGGAGGTTCCTGGACCGTAGGGCCAACTTGACGGCCCTCCATACCGTCCCATTCTCCCTTTCTTCCTGCCCATTTCCCCGGGGGTTGTAGCTGGTCGTCCTGCTGGAGGCGATACCCCTGCTGAGCAGGAAATGACGCAGCTCATCGCTCATTAATGAGGATCCCCTGTCACTGTGGATATAGTCGGAGAAACCGAACAGAGCGAATATGGAATCAAGGGCCTTGATGACGGTGGCAGACATCATATCTGGGCATGGGATGGCGAAGGGGAACCAAGAGAATTCATCGACCACACTAAGGATGTAGGTGTTGCGGTCGGTGGAGGGGAGGAGCCCTTTTAAATCTACGCTGAGGCGTTCAAAGGGGTGGGACGCTTTCACCAGGCGCACGCGGTCTGGCCGGTAGAAGTGCGGCTTGCACTCCGCACAGACCTGGCAGTCTCTGGTGACTGTCTGTACTTCCTCGACGGAGTAGGGCAGATTGCGGGCTTTGATTAGGTGGTACAAACGAGTGACCCCTGAATGGCAAAGGCTCTCGTGCGCTGGCACATGTACCTCGGGAGAGGGCATCTGGGGGCTCGTTGAGCTTGCCGGGGCGATACAAGATCTCGTAATTATAGGTGGGGAGCTCGATCCTCCACCGCATGATTGTATCATTTTTGATGTTGCCCCGCTGCTTGTTGTTGAACATGAAGGCTACTGACCATTGGTCAGTGAGGAGAGTGAATCTCCTGCCGGCCAGGTAATGCCTCCAGTGCCGCACCACTTCAACGATTGCCTGGGCCTCCTTTTCAACAGACGAATGTCGAATTTCGGAGGCATGGAGGGTGCGGGAAAAGAATGCCACGGGTCTGCCTGCCTTGTTCAGCGTGGCGGCGAGGGCGACATCTGAAGCGTCGTTCTCTACTTGGAAGGGCAGTGTCTCATCTACTGCGTGCATTCTGGCCTTGGCTATGTCTGAGTGAATACGGGCGAAGGCCTGTTGTGCCTCGGCCGTAAGGGGAAATTGTGTGGACTGGATTAGTGGGCGGGCCTTGTCCGCGCTATTGTGGGACCCACTGGTCGTAGTAAGAAAAGAACTCCAGGCATCGTTTGAGAGCCTTGGGGCAGTGGGGGAGGGGAAGCTCCATGAGGGGGGGCATGCGGTCGGGATCGGGCCCCAGTAGTCCGTTTTGTACAACGTAGCCGAGGATGGCCAAACGGCCTGTGCGGAACACGCACTTCTCGTTGTTATACGTGAGGTTAAGGAGAGATGCGGTGTGGCGAAACTTAGCAAGGTTGGCGTCATGGTCCTGCTGGTCATGGCCGCAGATAGTGACATTGTCTAAGTACGGAAACGTGGCCCGCAGTTCGTACCGGTCAACCATTCGGTCTATTTCTCGTTGAAATACCGAGACCCCGTTAGTGACGCCGAAGGGAACCCTAAGAAATTGATACAGGCGACCGTCCGCCTCGAAGGCAGTGTAGGGACGGTCAGATTTACGAATGGGGAGCTGGTGGTAAGCGGATTTCAGGTCAATTGTCGAGAAGACTCGGTACTGTGCAATCTGATTGACCATATCAGAAATGCGAGGGAAGGGGTACGCGTCGAGCTGCGTGTGCCGATTGATGTTCTGACTGTGGTCCACGACCATCCTGTGTTTCTCCCCAGTTTTAACCACTACCACCTGGGCTCGCCAGGGACTGTTGCTGGCCTCGATAATACCCTCCCGAAGCAGCCGCTGGACTTCGGACCTGATGTAGGCCTCGTCCTGGGTGCTGTACTGTCTGCTCCTGGTAGCGACGGGCTTGCAAACTGCGGTCAGATTGGCAAAGAGGGAGGGAGGCCAAACATTGAGGGTTGCGAGGCCGCAAACGGTGAGGGGAGGTAGGAGTCCGCCGAATTTGAGGGTGAGGCTCTGGAGGTTGCATTGAAAATCCAGGCCTAGAGTGACGCGCAGAGGTTGGGGAGAATGTACAGGTGGAAACGGTCGGATTCCACGCCCTGTACAGTGAGTTTAACCAGGCAGAAGCCCCGGATCGGGACAGCGTGGGAACCGGAGGGTAGGGAGATCTGCCGGTTGGTGGGATGGACCGCAAGGGAGTAGCGCCTTACCGTGTCCGGGTGAATAAAGCTCTCGTTTTCCACCCGATTTGCTCCGGCAGGAGTTCATGTGGCCGTCGACGAGCACCGTCGTGGAAGAGGGTGCCAGGTTGCGAGGACGGGACTGGTCAAGCGTCACGGAGGCGAGTAGCGGGCGATCGGCCGACGAGCCTGACGAGTCCGACGAGCAGCGGCAGCGACCCGGGTCCTGTGGTTCTGTCCCGAGGGGAGGTCAAAATGGCGGCGTCTGGAGTACCTGTGAGGAAGAAGATGGCGTCGGACAAGGTGGCGGCGCCCATGGAGGGCACGTTGTGGGGGCGGGACAAGATGGCAGCGGGCAAGATGGCGGCACCCATAGAACGCACATGGAGGTGGAGGGTGAAGATGGCGGCGCCCATGGTGCGCACATGGCGGGGGCGGCGAAAATTGGCGTCGCACACTGATCGCACGTGGGATCGGGGGAAGCGGACGGCAGGGCCCATTGCGCGATCAGCTGAGGCGAGGGGGGGGGATTCGGGCACGATAGCGGCAACCATCCAGGACTGGCACACCGCTGCAAAGTGGCCTTTCTTGCCACAATCTTTGCAGGTCGCGGTGCGGGCTGGGCAGCGCTGGCGGGGATGCTTCTGCTGACCACAGAAGTAGCAGCGGGGTTGCGGAGTCCACGAGGGTAGAATGGGTGGGCCGGGGGGGGCCGGTTGCAGGGTCCATGAGGGGTAGGACGGGTGGGCCGAGTGGCTGGCGGGGTAGGATCGCGCACCACGGGAGGTGGCCGTCATTGATAGCGCCAGAGTCTTTGTAGCCGCGAGATCGAGAGCGGCCCCTTCCAGCAGTCGTTGCCTGAAGGGGTCCGTGCAATACCCGTAACAAAGGCATCCCGCATGAGTAAGTCGGAATGCAGTCGCAGTCTCATACTAAAGGTATAATGGCCCTCCAAAAGTCCTCAATCGACTCACCCGGCTGTTGGACGCGAGTAGAGAGTAGATGTCTCGCAAACAGGGTGTTCGTCAATTGTGCGTAGTTCTCTTTGAGCAGTTCCATGGCCTGGGCGTAGTCAGGCGCATCTCAAATTAGCGGAAAGACGCTGGAGCTGAGTCTTGAGTAAAGAAGATGTCGTTTTTGAGCCTCCAAAGGTGGAGGGTCCGCTGAAGAGATGTAGGCCTCGAAAACTGCAAGCCAGTGAACAAAGTCTTTCCTGGCATGTGGCGACTGCGGATCCAGCTGCAGGCGGTCAGGTTTGATCCTGATGTCCATGGTGTAAGGAAAATCTCACTGTAATAAATTGTGGCGCTAACAATTGTACACAAAGACTTGAGTGAAGTACAAGAGAGGCTTTATTACAGTGAGATGCTATTCCTCCGGCGGCAGCTGTAGAATGGCATCTCAGTGAAACTTACGAATATTTATACAGCTCCCTGTGGGCGGATCTAGCAGGCAGGGGCTTACAGGAGAAACCTGTAATACAGGTACGGCCATACATCTCCCTACTGCAAGCACACATATATACAGTGGTTGGATCAACACTGCAGAGGAAGGTGGGTCAACACGACAGCATGCGTAATCTGGGTCCCTGGGCGGTGCCTGAAAGAGTATTTGTAAGCATACAATAATAAGGCCCAGCACTGAATCCGTGCAGAAGCAATTGGCGGGATTGCCTTGTCTTCACAGAAGAGAGCCAGCAATGGCTTGAATCCGTGACGACATAGGAATGGCGGCCATAGATATACTGATGAAGCCACTTTACATGTATACAATTGCCAGACCTTCTTTTTCTATTTGGGAATATTTCATTTGAGCCGCAGCCAGCGTCCAGGAGGAAAATGTGATTGGCCGTTCACGACCATCACTCATCCAATGAGACAGGACCATCTTAATTCCATATGACAAAGCATCGCATGTGACGTGCAATGGTTCTGAAGGGTTGACATCCATCAACACCCCTGTAGAGGACAACTGCTGTTTTGCCTTCTTAAATGCGTCAGCCTGGGCCTTGCTGCATTCCCAAGGCTGGTGCTTTTGTGGAGCAAGTAAAGGGAGGCCAAGATGGTGGCCAGATTTGGAATAACTCACCCATGGTAATTCATCAGTCCTAGAAAGGCACGAAGCTCAGTGGTGTCTCGCGGGGCGGGGGCCATTTTGATGGCCTTCACTTTCTCGTCGACCAGGTGCAGGCCGTCTCAGTCCAAATATAGCACTTCTTTTGCATGTAAGATGCACATCACACGCTGTAGGCGGACCCCATACTCTGAAAAAGTTTCAACACCACTTGAGGTTCTGAAAATGTTCTTGGTCCGTGGCCCCTGTGACTAGCATGTCATCTAAGTAAACCGTAACACCCTGTAATCCTCTCAGGATGTTCTCCATTGATGCGCACAACTTGGATACTCCAAATGGGAGCCGGGTGTACACATAGAGTTCCTTGTGTGTCTTGATCGTGACGTATTTCCGTGACGATTTATCAAGCTCCAGCTGTAGATAAGCATTGCGCATGTCCAATTTCGTAAATGTACAGCCACAGGCCAATGTTGCATACAGATCCTCAATGTGCGGTAAAGGATAATAGTCCAACCGTGAAGCCATGATCACCGTCACTTTATACTCGCCGCAGAGGCGGACTGTCTTCTTGGCTTCATTATGGGGACTACCGGCACCAATCAGCAAAGCGCACATGGCGAATGGTCTCACAAATTCTCCAAACAATGAAGTTTGGTATAGACTTTCTCCTACAAAGCACAGGGAACCGGGCAGGCACAAAAATATCGGGACTGGGCCTCTAGGTCCACCTGGATCTTGGCCATGGCCTCTTTAACTCTTTAATGGGGGCAGCACGGTAGCATGGTAGTTAGCATAAATGCTTCACAGCTCCAGGGTCCCAGGTTCGATTCACGGCTGGGTCACTGTCTGTGTGGAGTCTGCACGTCCTCCCCGTGTGTGCGTGGGTTTCCTCCGGGTGCTCCGGTTTCCTCCCACAGTCCAAAGATGTGCGGGTTAGGTGGATTGGCCATGCTAAATTGCCCGTAGTGTCCTAAAAAAGTAAGTTTAAGGGGGGGGTTGTTGGGTTACGGGTATGGGGTGGATACGTGGGTTTGAGTAGGGTGATCATGGCTCGGCACAACATCGAGGGCTGAAGGGCCTGTTCTGTGCTGTACTGTTCTATGTTCTATGTTCTATTAACTGTACCCAATCCGGATTGGAAAACATCAGGGAACTTGTTCGACACCACACACAGAGCACAGATCCCACTTAGACGATATGTTGGATTTGGATTTGATTTATTGTCACATGTATTGAGGTACAGTGAAAAGTATTGTTCTGCGTACAGACAATACAGATCGTTCCATACATGAAAAAACATAGGGCATAATATAAAGACACAATGTACATACATAGATACAGGCATCGAGTGAAGCATACGGAATGTAGTACTGCTCAGTAGAGAAGATGCATTGAGAGATCAGTTCTTCTATTAGAGGGTCATTCGGGAGTCTGGTAACAGCGGGTAAGAAGCTGTTTTTGAACCTATTAGTGCGTGTTTTCAGACTTTTGCATCTCCTGCCCGATGGGAGAGGTTGGAAGAGAGAATAACCCAGGTGGGCGGGGTCTTTGATTATGCTGCCCACTTTCCCAAGACAGCGGGAGGTGCAGACAGAGTCAATGGATTGGAGGCAGACTCGTGTGATAGACTGCGCTGTGTTCATGACTCTATAGTCTCTTTCAGTCTTGGATTGAGCAGTTGCCATACCAGGCTGTTAATGCAGACAGTTAGGATGCTTTCTATAGTGCCATTGTAAAAATTGGTCAGAGTCAATGTGGACATGCCGAATTGCCTTAGGAAGTTTCCTGAGGAAGTATAGACCTGTTGTGCTTTCTTGGTTGTAGCGTCGACGAGGGTGCACCAGGAAAGATTGTTGGTGATGTGGACACCTAGGATTTTGAACCTCCAACTCGGCACCATTGATGCTGACAGGTGTGTACGATACTTTGCTTCCTGAATTCAATAACCAGCTCTTTAGTTTTGCTGATGTTGAGGGAGAGATTGTTGTCGTTACACCATGCCACTAGGTTCTCTATCTCCCTCCTGTACTCTGACTCATTGTTGTTTGAGATCCGACCCACTACAGTGGTGTCATCAGCAAACTTGCAGATGGAGTTGGAGCCAGATTTTGCCACACATTCGTGTATGTACAGGGAGTATAGTAGAGAGCTACGTACACAGACTCTCGAGGCCCGGTGCTGAGGACTATCATGGAGGAGGTGCTATTGTTTATCCTTACTAATTATGGTCTATGGGTCTGGAAGTCGAGGATCCAGTTGAAAGGGGGGGAGCCAAATCCTAGATTTTGGAGTTTTGATATGAGTTTGGCTGGGATTAGGGTGTTGAAAGAGGAGCAATGAATAGGTATCTGACGTGGGAGCCCTTGTTGCCAAGATGCTCCAGGGAGATGGCGTCTGCTGTGTACTGGTTGTGGCGGTAAGTGAATTGCAGTGGATCTCAGCATTTTGGGAGTATGGAGTTGATGTGTCTCATGACCAACCTCTGAAAGCACTTAATAATGATCAATGTCAAGGCCACCAATCCAACTGCAGCTAGTGTAGCTAATCATGACCCAACAGGTTAGGGCCGCTTCCTTGCACAACAATGAGTGGAAGATGAACTGATTGGCGCCCATAAACTATCAGAGTAAGAGTGGACCCCACAATATTCAGCCGCTCCCTGTATAAGTGGCTAACTAAGGGCAGCACGGTGGCCTAGTGGTTAGCACAACCGCCTCACGGCGCTGAGGTCCCAGGTTCGATCCCGGCTCTGGGTCACTGTCCGTGTGGAGTTTGCACGTTCTCCCCGTGTCTGCGTGGGTTTCGCCCCCACAACCCAAAAATGTGCAGAGTAGGTGGATTGGCCACGCTAAATTGCCCCTTAATTGGAAAAAATAATTGGCTAATCTAAGTGGCTAACTGATCCACCATGTCAGCCAAAGATAAAGTATACACACCTTATTTTATAAGATCAAAGGTGTTCTGTGCTACCACAGAAATGGCAGACCCTATTTGAAGCATATGGTCATTCACCTGTATCATAACATGAATAGGGGCCATACAAGACGATGCCAAATAGTTCAGCTGCATCTCAGCCTCATCCTCGGCCTCTCTGGTTATCCAGGTGCAAAATTGGGCCCCGGGGCTGACACCTACCGCGACCGGGACATCTGGAGCGCTGGTTTTCCTGTTGCCTGCGAGTACACCTAGACCGGCGCCCACATGTTCCACACAGACCAAGTCTGGTGACATTGCACATCTCGGCGGCCAGCTCTTCACACAGAGGCTGAAGTCGCAGCAGCGTTCGGTCTGGACCGCAGGGGCACCACATTAGAGGCGATGCCCCAAAACGTTCTCTTCCATCCCTTGCATCTCTTGGAAGCTGTGTTCTGTGCTTTCCCGGGACTAGGAGATCTGCAGTGCTGGCTGGAAAGTCAGGGATATTTCAGCCAAAAGCTTCTTCTCTGTTTCCGTATTATTTATACTGCAGACCAAACAGTTGTGGAGCATTTCGGATAAAGCCGTTCCACACTCACAAAACTTGGTTATCTTGCGTAGCCTCGATATGAACTCGGTGACAGACTCAATGTGGGTCCTCTCCACTGTATTAAACCAATACCATTGAACGATTACCAATGAGGTCACATTAAAGTGTTGCGCCACAAATGTCACGAGCTGGTCGAACGATTAAATCTCAGGCGTCGCTGGGTAAATGAGACTCCAGATCACCCTGAACGTGCGCGCTCCGCAGGCCAGCACAGTATAACCGTTGGCATTCATTCTCCATGATGCTGTTGGCCTGAAAGAAGTAACGCATCCTCTTTGTGTACTGGTTCCAGTCTTCAACATCAGCATCAAATGCATCTGACTGCCCAAACAGAGGCATGGTTAATTAAGTAAATCCAAACTTGGGTCCAGAAAATCGGGAGGTGGCTCAGTCGAGTTGGTTGCAGCGTCGACAACAAACCCGTTTACTCCTCGTCACCAGTTTGATAAGGAGTCCACAGCGTGTAGAAAAGTAGTTTTATTTACAATGCACTATGTACACTGACCGGTACAGCGCAGCAAAATCATTCAAAAACACAACATTGCGTTCCACATGTACACTGACAACACCCAGCTCTATATCTCTCTCAACCCTCCCACTGCCCCGCGTTGTCAAACTGCTCTATCGACATCCGGTCCTGATGCAGAGGAATGTTGTCCTAGTTAAAAGCTGGGAGGACTGAAGCCATTTTTGTCCATCCCCATGACAAACCCTCTTCCCAGGGCCACTGGTTGAATCTGAACCAGACTCTTCACAACCCTGATGCCTATTGGACCCTGAACTGTGCTTCCAAGCCCACATTCGCTCCATCACCAACTCTTTAATAACATTTGCCCTACAGCTTTCAGTCCATCTACTGCTGGGCTCCCTCATCCATGGTTTGGTTAGCTCCAGATTCAACATTCCAAAGCTCATCTGGAGTCAGATAGTTTTTACCCTCCACAAACTTCAGCCCAACCAAAATTGTTTTGCCCATTTCCTAACTCGAATCAAATCCAATTCCCTCATCATATCTGTGCCAATAGCTGACATAGTCTTTCAGTTTCCACTTTAAAATTCTCAATCTAGCATTCCCGTACCAGCCTCCCCGGACAGGCGCCGGAATGTGGCGACTAGGGGCTTTTCACAGTAACTTCATTGAAGCCTGCTCGTGACAATAAGCGATTTTCATTTCATTTCATTTTTCAAATTACTCCATAAACTTGTCCTCTGCATTTCTCCAACACTGGCCTCTTGTGTATTCCTGAATACCGTATCAGTTGTCTTTCATTATCGAAGATGGCCGTTTTCTTGTGTGCACAGAATTATCTGTTGTATGTTCTAATGTGGCGATGAAGCCCAATTTCAGACCTGCATGACTTTCCATAGTATGGGCACGAATGAATTGTCTGATTTTGTCAGGACTGCCCATACTTCCTAGCTTGCCTTGTTTCCATTGCTGCCTGTATTCTTTGCTGTTTGAAGGAAACACCAGAACCTAAGACTGCTCCCGAACTTGTTCTCTCTTTTGCATTTTTCTCCCAATCTGTGTTGGGCATGTCCGCTTTAGGTATGTCCTTAGGTCTGCCTTCAAGGAGTCTTTGAAGCTTATCCTTGGCCTATTCCGCAGATTGTGCCCGAGTTTAAGTTGTGAATGCACAATGCCTTTGGGATTTCATTGTCTGTCATACACGCTCCGCGCCACCTAATCTGCGTTCTGATGAGTGTTTTAATTCCTGATATTTCTGCTCTTTGAAGTAGCCCAGTGTTGGTCCTCCCATTTGTCGCCCATGATGTTCCCAATGCATCTCATGAAAAACCTGTCCAACTGCTTCATATGCCTGGAGTAGATAATCCATGTCTCACAAGAGGGTACACATTAACACAGCTTGTAGACAACAAATGTTGCTGTAAGCTGAATACTTCGATTCCTCCACAGTCTCTTACACAAATGGGCAAATACCGAGCTTGCTCTGGCACTTCTGTTCGCCACCTCACTGTCAATAATGACATTTCTGGAGATTGGGCTTCTGAGATTGGTGACGTTATCTACAGCCTTCATTGATAGTTAGCTATAAGAGGTGGGTTGTCATCAGAATTTGGTGGTGTAGCTCTGCCTTCCTTAAACGGATGGTTAGTCCATCATCATTAGTCACTTTTGAAAAGCAGTCCATGATCCTTTGAAGGCGTGCTGACTGTGTGGCACGAGAACACAGACATCGACAAACAGCAATTCCAGTATCATCAGCTCTGTATCTTCTGTTGAGGATTTGGTCATCTCAGATTGAGAAGATTGCCATCTATTCTGAATTGCATGTGTATTCCATCCACATTTCCATCAAATGCCTCAGAGAGCACCACAGCAAAGAATGTACTGAAGAGCATAGGGACCATGACATACCTCTGCTTCACACGACTTATGTCAAAGGGGTCAGTTTATTATCACAGTCAGCGACTCTGAGCGCCAATCCATCGTGAAACTGCTGTATCAGATTTACAGTTTTACCTGCACACCCATTGTTGATTCCGACTTCCTACACAAGACCTCAGTAACAAAAGCCTTTGTCAGGTCAACAGAGGCACAGTTGAGTCTCACCTGTTGTTCCCTCTTGAAGATGCTCCTTAGAATCCACCATTTTGGACAAATCTTTAATTGCCTGTCTTGATAGACGTTATCGACTGATTATCAATTCAGTGATGCACACTGAAATATTTTACTGCAATAAAAGCCACACAAGTTGTTTTGTTGCTTTGTATCTATGTGGTGCAGTTGTATCTTTACGCTCTGTTTCTATACCACAAGAAAGTAGTTTGAACTTTTAATGTCTGACACGGACATGATGCTAATTCCTCGATGTCACATCTCCAGCTGATAAATTTTAGCATTGAATTGGCACGTTGTCATGCAAGGTGTTAATGCCCTGCACCACAGACTAGGAAATCCAATGGCCCTGATATTTACATTGAGATGAAGTGTGCGGAGCCTGTCAAATCCATAAAAGCGAAGAACCTGCCAAATTAATGGTACAAACTCATATCAATTTTTTGATCTGTTTCCCACCGAAGAATCAGGAGGGAAACCAAGTGATCACACCTGGAGACCCTCTGGGTATCAGGAGAGGTAAGTGTCAACTTGTGGAAGGGGGTTAGCTGTTGAGGGCTCGGAGTTAGAGAGAAGTTATTGGGTGGAGATGGAGAGAGCAGCCTTTGGGGTTAAAGGGAGTGAAGGGCCATCAGGACTTGAGAAAGTGAGAATGGTCATTGAGGATGTAGAGAGTGGTCATTGGGGTTGGAAAGAGAGAGAGGTAATTGGGCCTGGCGAGGGAGAGGTAGCAGTCATTGGGGCTGGAGAGATGCCATTGGGGTTGGTGAGAGGGAGCGAGAGAGAGAGAGATAGAGAGGTAGTTGGGCCTGGCAAGAGCGAGGTAGTAGTCATTGGGGCTGGAGAGATGCCATTGGGGTTGGTGAGAGACAGAGAGAGAGAGATAGAGAGGTAGTTGGGCCTGGCGAGAGCGAGGTAGCAGTCATTGAGGCTGGAGAGATGCCGTTGGGGTTGGTGAGAGACAGAGAGAGAGAGAGAGATAGAGAGGTAGTTGGGCCTGGCGAGAGCGAGGTAGCAGACATTGGGGCAGGCGAGATGCCGTTGGTGTTGGTGAGAGACAGAGAGATAGATAGAGAGGTAGGTGGGCCTGGCGAGAGAGAGGTAGCAGTCATTGAGGCTGGAGAGATGCCGTTGGTGTTGGTGAGAGACAGAGAGAGAGATAGAGAGGTAGGTGGGCCTGGCGAGAGCGAGGTAGCAGACATTGAGGCTGGAGAGATGCCGTTGGGGTAGGTGAGAGAAAGAGAGAGAGATAGAGAGGTAGGTGGAGCAGGAGAAAGATCATTCGGGTTGGAGAGAGGGAAAGACGTCACTGGGGCTGGAAAGAGAGAGATCATTGAGGTTGGAGTGAGAGAGATCATTGGGATTAGAGAGAGAGAGGGGTAGGTTAGTAGGCCGGGAGAGAGGAAGAGAGAGGTCATTGGGGCTGAAGAGAGCGAGGTCAATCAAGCTAGAAGGAAAGAGAGAAAGGTCATTGGAGCTTGAGATAGAGAGAGAGGTTATTGTGGCTGGAAAGAGAGAGAGTGATCATTGGATCTGGAGGGAGCAAGATCACTGGGGCTGAAGAGAGGGATGATTGGGCTGGAGAGAGAGAGAGAGAGAGGTCATTATGGCTGGCGAAAGTAAGGTCAAGTGGGCTGGAGAGAGGTCATTGGGGCTGTAGAGAGAAGTCTACTGGATTTGGAGAGAGAGAGAAAGAGAGAGAGAGAGAGACGTCATTTGGGAGGGAGATGGGGAGAGGGAGGTCATTGTGGCGGGAGCGAGGGAGGCAATTGCGGCTGGAGAGAGAGCGATAATTGGGAGAAGGTGATAGTACAGGGGAATCCAGGCAAGGCTGGGGTGTTCGGGCCCTACCAAAACAGTGGGACCTAATTAACATCTTTTTTCATCTATCTGTCAGCCAGTGCCAGCCAGAATGAGAGGCTGGCTGGATTTCCAACGGGTAGAACGTGGATACCAGGACAGAATGTTGAAGAGCAGAGGAGGGTTGGAAAGGTTGGGTTTGGATGGCTGCTGGTGAGGAGCTGACATTGAGAGGGGGCAGTCCAGGTAAAATCATCTATGAGGTAGACTTGGAGAGGGTTAGGGACAGAAGAGCGGTGATCAGAGAGGTAAGGAGATGAGCAGGCTCGGGAGCTGAGGGGAAAACTCTCTTGTCCACCAGTAGTACTGGAAAGGCACTTAGCTGTTGGAACACAAAGGCAAAACATTGCAGATGCTGGACTTCTGAAATAAATGTTGGAAATATTTACCTAGTCAGGCAGGAGAGAGAAACAGAGTTCATGGGTCAGATTCTCCGATTCTGGGGCTATGTGCCCACGCCAGGGTGGAAATGGTGGCATTTTACGCCAGAAAAACTGCCGCGAAACTGACACCGATTCCTCTTTTCGCTGGGGGCTAGTACGCCAGCAGCATAGAGCACCCGACTCTAGCTGCCGGTATGCCCCGGAGAACTGCCGGGTCCATGGCCATACATACGCACAGCAGCGGCCTGCAGCGGCCGCACCATGCTTCATGGCAGCGGTCGCTCGTGGACCTGGCCCACTAAATAGTCCCCCTGTTCGGCTGGCTCATGCGCACCGGACCAACCGCCACAATGCCCCCAGCCCTGAATAATGTTCCCTGCCCAAGGATCGATCCTCCCCTGACAGTGGCAGCGCTGGACTAAGTCTGCAACCGCCGCGCCGAGTTCCCGATGGGTGAGACCACAAGTGTCCCATGCAGTCGGGAACTTGGCCAGTCGGGGGCGGAGCATCGGGGGGGGGGGGGGCGGGCCTCAGGCAATGCCCTTTTGGAGTGGACGGAGTATTGTGATTGCAGCGCCGCCCCCGATTTGGTCGGAAAATTGGATTCTCCGGTCGGTCGACGAACGCGATTTTGGCGTCGGCGACCGGAGAATCCAGTCCCAAGTTTCAGCTTGACGACCTTTCATCAGAATGAAGGAGCGTCATAGCTCGGTATTTAATGCTCATAAGAACTAAGACCAGGGGTAGGCCATTGGCTTAATCAAATCTACTCCACCATTCATTCGGATAATGACTGATCCAGGGCGGCATGTGGCGCAGTGATTAGCACTGGTAGCACGGCGCTGAGGACCCAGGTTCGAATCCCAGCCCTGGGTCACTGTCCGTGTGTGGTTTGCACATTCTCCCCGTGTCTGCGTGGGTTTCACCCCCACAACCCAAAGATGTGCAGGGTAGGTGGATTGGCTACGCTAAATTGCCTCTTAATCGGTGAAAAAATAATTGGGTACTCTAAATTTGTAAAGAAAAGGATAATAACTGATCCAATTATAGCCTCAACTCTACTTTCCGACTTGCCTCCATAAGGCATGACTCTCTTATAGATGAAAAATCTAACAGCCTTGAATCCATTCAGTGACCCAGACTCCACTGCTCGTTAGGGAGAAGAATCCTAAAGACTAATCATCGTCTGAGAGACAGAATTCCTCCATAGCTAAGTCTCAAATGGGATACTCCATCTGCGGGATCCTCCACTTCGCTGGCTGCACACCCACACCCGCGGGTTTCCCGACGCCGTGGGATGGCAATAATGGGAAACCCATTTCTGGCTGCCGGAACGGTGGATCCTGCCCCTTGTTTTTAAACTGTGCCGTACAGTTCCTCTCTAAATCCTCTCAGCATCCACCCTATCAAACCCCCTCAGAGGGCACGCTTCTCTGGCCACATTGCGTTGCAGCCCGAGAATCCCTGGAGAGCCAGCAGCCTCTGCGCCTCGCAGGATTCACCCATGTCCTGTGAGCCATCGGAGTCGGAACTCTGCCCAAAAAGGGCGTGACCAAACAGCGCTCCCGAAAGTAGGTATTAAACTGACTTAGACTCCTGGGTGGTCAGGGTCAGTGCAGAATGGCTCCCTGGCCCTCCCACTGGAATCTGGACACCTTGGCACTGCCACCTTGGCACTGCCAAGATGCCCATATGGCATTGCCAAGCTGACTGGAGCACTGTGCAAGGGTGCCCGGTTGGGTTGCCAGGGTGGCACTATCAAGGGTCAGGGCCCGAGAGGGGCCATACCCATGAAAGGAGGGTGGGTGGGGGGGTTGAAGGGTGGGGATGTGCAGGGCAGTGAGTAGGGGCTGTTTTGTTATGCTCTTGACGTAGCATAAGTTGCTTCCTTGATGTGAACTCTGACAAAGGATGGTTCAGACTTGGAGATAGCTTTAACACATTTATTAAACTGTTAACAATTCTCCTACTTGGATTCGACTCTCCTGTTAATCCTGCTATAGCTACTCAGACTGACGAACTAGTATGCTACAATCCAAGTGGTGGGTATGATGTGCTGCAAATCAACCCTGTGTACACACTGAGTGTCTCCACTGGAAAGAGGAAGATCATGTGTGCTGTGTCCTTTTATATGGGTTGGTGTAATGCTCCCCTGTGGTAGTGTCACCTCTGTGTGTATCGTGAATGCCCATTGGTCGTGTCCTATCTTACTGGCCTATTGGTTGAATGTCTGTGTCATGTCTCTGGTGCTCCCTCTAGTGTCGATCCAGTCTATGTATATTTACATTAACTCCTTGTGTATTTACAGTGATGCATATCACCACATCCCCCCTTTTTCCGTGTTACATATTTTCTGTACAGTGTTAAAGAAAACTGAACAAACTAGGTAGATAAGTGACGATATGTACAAATCATGATAACAGTGATCATTAAACAATAAGTCTAAATCATATGCATGAGTCCAAAATCCATTAATTATTATGGTCGAGTGTCTTTCTTGTTTGGTTGGTGAGTTGGTAATTTTGATGGTGGCATGTCCTTGTGAACGCCATCAATGTCCCTGTGCGTAAGGAACTAAGAAGTGGTCAAATCACTTCATTGTCTGATTTGGAGTCTTTATTTTTTCGATGCTTGTGATAGCGATTGGGAGCGATGTTGGATGGCATCTGTCCTGAAAGCCAGGTTGCCTGTTGGTACTACAGCTAACGTGAATTGGGAAGATGCATCGTCCTGCCATGGTATGTCATTGTACTGAGCTGAGCAGTAACAGTGTCCCTCATGGGCAGAGTTGTACCATGTCGTACCAGTCGTAGTTCCATTGGTGTAGCCTTTGTCGTGCTTGCTGTCGACGATGTTGCCTTTGGTACTTTGCTTCTTGTTGTTGTCTTTGATGTTGTAGTTGTGTTGGTTGGTTTTGTTACCATGTTTGCTGCACTCAAGGACTACACTCTGTGGATAATACGAGTCCTTCACACAGTTACTCGTGTCAGCATGCTTTGTGGCATCTGCTGTTTCCTTGAGCGTGTCGTCACTGAGTTTGCGGCACTCCCCGTCTGGAGTCATGTCCGGCTTACATGAATTAGCTTTGGCTTGTCGGTGCTCCCCGTCTGGAGTCTGGTCTGTTTCACCTGAGTCAGTGTTGGTTTGTCGATGCTCCCAGTCTGGAGTCATTTCAGGTTCATTGGAGGCGGCTGAGATTTCTTGATGCTCCACGTCTGGAGTCAAAACATTCAGGAATGCATTTGCTTGTGGAGAGGTTCGAGCAAATGAGGTTTGAAGTAACGTGGTGTCACTGGAGTCACCAGTCGTCTCACTGTGATTTTCGAGTACCTCTGTACATTCTAGCTGAGGTCTGTCACGTTGCACCTCTGGTATGGCAAGTGGGATGCCGTCGTCACTTGTCACACATACAGTGGGTAGAGCTTCAGTGTGTTCTTGTCGTTCACTTGAGCTGGGTAGACTGTCAGAGTCTTCTTCTGGTGGCTCAAACAATCTGGGTGGACTGTCATAGTTGTTTTGTTATTCACTGCAGCGAGGTAGACTTGCATATTCTGCTGCTGGTTGCACAGAGGAGGTTGCTAGACCCTCATGGTCTTGTTCATGCAAGGACTGCGCTTTGGAGTCTTGCGTTGCTTCTATTGTGGAGGCTGTCCACGAGCTCGCTGTGGAGGCCTGTGTCACTCCCTCTGTGGAGTCTTGCAGAGTTCCCTGTGTGGAATCGTGCATTGGTCTCGCTGTGGAGACTTTCATCGCTTTCTCTGTGGAGGCTGGGACCTTTGTGGTGTGTAGACCACTCTCTGTGTGGAGTCGGGGACTCTTCGCGGTGTGTGGACCACTCTCTGTGTGGCAGCAGGCCGCTCTCTGTGGGCTTGTACTGCTCTGTGTCTCTTGGCAACAGGCCGCAGCATAATCCTGCACTCCTGAGTCGGGATGTCATATATGCTGGGCTGAAGATTCCCCAATCCGAAGAACTCGTCGTCGGGGTCTTCAATGTACAACACGTCTAGTTGCGGTTTGGATTTTGTACTGGGGTAGCCACCTCCCAAGGTGAAATCTTCGTCTGAGTCGTTGTCTTCTAGGACCATATCATCACGTTTTGTGTCGGAGCTGGCATTGGGCTCGCTATGTCCAAAGAAGAATCCAAGCTCTGAATCATAGTCATCAAGGACTGTATCATCACTTTGGGCAGTGCTAACTGCTTGTTGCAGGGTTCTGCAGAGGTTACTTTCAGCTGCTGGTCAAATTTCAGGCATTGTGCTGTCATTCCAGGTGAAAGAATCGGGTTTTACGGCTTTAAAACCTTTTTTCGCGTTTTGGGACATTTCACCTTTAAGTGGGCGTGGTCCGGGGCTTCTGATGTCACGAAGCGTGTAACGTAGGTCGTAGGAAGCAATTGCGCCTGCGCATATCGCTGTTCCTTTACTTGGGGCTTTTTCTCAACTCCGCATGTGCAGCACCTTTACCAAGATGGCTGCAATTCAAAACTGCAGATTTCTGCTGCAAGCCTACCTCGTGGTGAGTTTTGGTGCCTCTTTTACTGTTTTCTTCTGTATGTTCCTCGCAGAATTCTTGGAATTTGTCCAGGACTGCCTGGAAGTCGCTCTTGTTTTGTCCCTTTGAGTATTTGAAAGTCTGGAAGATTTCAGCTGCTTCTGGACCCGCGATGGTAAGTGAAGCTTTATTTTCTCTGCATCCGCCACGCCATCTAAGTCGGACGGTACCAGGTAGATCTCGAATCTCTGCCTGAACCAACGCCAGATTTCACTGAAATTGCCTCGGTACCTGAGCTTCTGTGGAACTGGAATCCCGAACATCACCTTGCCTGGGTGCTGTTGCTGGTTGTCACTGTTTACTGAGTTGTAACTATATGGATTTAACAGGTCACTCCGTGGGTACCATGTTTTGTTATGCTCTTGACGTAGCATAAGCTGCTTCCTTGATGTGAACTCTGACAAAGGAAGGTTCAGACTTGGAGATAGCTTTAACACATTTAGTAAACTGTTACTTTCTTTTAACCTCATGCATTGACGGCAGCACGGTAGCATAGTGGTTAGCAGAGTTGCTTCACGGTTCCAGGTTCGTTTCCCAGCTTGGGTCACTGTCTTTGTGGAGTCTGCACGTTTTCCCTGTGTTTGCGTGGGTTTCCTCCGGGTGTTCCGGTTTCCTCCCACAGTTCAAAGATGTGCAGGTTAGGTGGATTGGCCATGCTAAATTGCCCTTAGTGCCCAAAAAGGTTAGATGGGTTTACGGGGATAGGGTGGGCGTATGGGCTTAGGTAGGGTGCTCTTTCCAAGGGCCGATGCAGACTCAATGGGCCGAATGGCCTCCTCTGCACTGTAAATTCTATGATTCTATGATTGACACCCACCCAATCTGGCAGCTTGAAATATTCCCACTGGTTTCGTCCATCGTCCCACAGACTCAATGTGCACTTTCCAACCAATAAAAAGGCACACAATGTGAGACTGATACTCTGGGTTAGTTACCTCATTCACTTCTGATCGAACGAACTTGGATGGAAAAGCAAACAGTGGCGCAAAGTGGTTGAAGATCACTGCTCGGCACAGGATGTGAAGATCATAACTGTTCGGGAGCAGAAGCCTCTACCAAACTAAATACCTTTGTCTGTCCTTAAAGTTCCTATAAAAATGGACTTGCCTCTCAATCCATCCCTACCAGCTGCTGCCACATGTTGCTCGTTCTGGGTGAGTGTGCTTAACATTCAATTTGGCTCTGTTTCGTTCCTTAGCTTTGGAGTCGTCAGGTATCGTTAAGGTACCCCCAAAAGTTTCAAGTTCAAGTTCAAAGCAATAAATCCATACACCAGTTAGTAAGTTCAAACAAGACACGTTTATTATATTACAATAATCTACTAATCATACATATAAAACTATAAGACTAGGCTAATCCTACCACTAATAGGCCAAATACTTATCTGGATAAGGGGACTGCCGGATCAGGGAACAACGGCCTCTAGCTTTGTCCTGGGTCTGCAGGCTTCCAGTAGTTATAGACTAAAGGGGGTCAGGAGTGTCTACTCTCGTAGTGTGCGTTGTGACACTTACTTGCTGGCGGCTACTGTCCAGACCTCTCCTCCTCAAGGTTCTTCTGCTGCAACGGTGTTCTGCTGGGAGGGCTGGTTGGTCAAGGAGAGGCTGGCAGAGAGAGAGAGCTGGGGTCGCGGTCTCTGTCTTATACCTCTCTCAGGGTCTCGCGCCCACCTGGGCGGACTCTCTGTACACTCACAATCGATTGGGTCTCTTCCCAATCGATTGGTTTCAATTCCCCAATAACGGGGCAGTACCTCGATCACTGGGCGGTTCTTGGGACTTATTGTTTTGGACTTCTCTTGGCTCCGAGAAGTCTGGCCTTCCATTCAATGTATCGATTTGCGTTAACTTGTTTCCATTGTACCTGGGAATCACCTCATTAGTATGCTAACTTGTTCTTTTCACAGTGCTGTCTGGTTTCTGCAGAAGTCAGAATACACAAGCGCTTTTGCAAGCTGCTTGCTTTTGCAACATGTCCATTTTCCCTGCATTCTTTGTAATCTTCCATTTTGTGTTGGGCAGTGGCCACCCCAGGTGGCTAAATACCTTTGTCTGTCCTTAAAGTTCCTATAAAAATGGACTTGCCTCTCGTTCCATCCCTACCAGCTGCTGCCATATAAAGTGCAGTAATTTGATTCCACGCTGTGACAATGGATCAGTAAAAATTATTAGACCCATATACTTAGGACAAAGAAAGAAGAAGGAAAGATGTGCATTTATTTCACATTTTTTTTACAGGACCTCAGGACACCCTGAAGCTCTTTCAAGCCAATAAAGTCTTTGCAGTGAGTGATTAGTATTGTACCGTAGGATGCAATGTCTCAACTGCAGACATTTCTCAACCCAAGGTGACCTACTGATCTCTGAAGCCCAAGAAGCTAAAAGCTCCCACAGCGACAGATTGTGGAAAATAAATCGCACTGAAGTCAGCAATAACTACTGGTGGAGGTTTTTTTCCCCTCTCCGAAATATTTCAATTTGATAGCTTCACGATGGAGCCATTTGTTAAAAAAACGAGGATGGAAATCAGTGAGCACGAGGTAAATCCATAAGGTCAATGGCAGGAAGCTGTGAACTGGCAAACACATTAACACATCCATACAGTAGAGCAGGCTGTCGTCGTGAGTGAAAGGACTCCTGGCAATAGAGATCGGCGGATCTGTGATTCGAGCAGCACAATTCAGGCCCTGTTTAAGCACGGGAGAAACTTGAGACAAAATGGAGCTGAAGATCAGTGAAGCATACTTGCCTCTGTGCCAGGAATGAGGATGTTAGATTCAGTAGAGTAGAAATGTATCCAGACGAGTAACTGTTTAATACATCAATCAGAGGTTAAAAAGTCAACCCTGCTGCTCGATGCTTCATGCTACTGTCCAATATTGTCTTTACAATAGCCACCGGCATTGTGTGCGGCTGAGATATTTTAGGATGTGCTTTCAAAGTAGCTACTGAGAGCAGAGGTACCAGGTCCAGACAGGGCACCTTGTTGCCCAGTGGTCGAATTCTTGTCAAAAGTCAAGGATTTAAGTCCCACATCAGGGACCGAACAGAAAAGCTGACACATTAGAGCAGCAATGAGGGAGTTGTGCACTGTCAGGGGCGGGGGTGGGTGGAGTGAAGCACTGTCTTTCGGATGAGTTGTTAACCAAACCAAAACACATGGTTGTGTTTTATGCCTCGTAGATATGCAGAGATGAAACACCGGATTCTTTGTGCACAGGAGCTCTCTTCGCAAGTGCTTCTACAATTTCTGCTCTCTCGTGCTTACGGCATCTCCTTTTGGTTGAGTTTATTTTTCGCAGCCATCACATGGTGGCTTCACGAACAGCACAGGGAACAGACAACAGATATATATAATCAACACAGAACAATTGAATGCTGGGCACGATTCTCCATGGGCCGACACCAAAGTCGGAAAAGACGATTGGGCAGGGAATCAGTCATGAAGCCAAAACCGTGGTCCGTTGCAGGGCACCACCAGAATGCCATACTCCAGTACCTCGACCGTGGTGTCAATGCGTTATATTCCCCGTGTATAGTAAACGCTGTTCGCAGATCATGAGCGGGCCTGACCCGTTATTCTCTGGGGCCACCGCAATGTTCTGCCTCCGCTGGGGGAATTGCCGATGGTGAGTTTAATTTGTGGCTTCAAAAATCGGGAAACAGGCGCCGTGGCTGCTGAGGGAGAGAGAGAGGAGGTCGGACATGCAGAGGCGCAACTGTGGGCTGCTGGGCCTGCCGCTGGCAGGTCCGGCTGCGGGGGGGGAGGGGGTGGGGGGGGGGGGAGGGGGGCCTCCTCCAGGCCCGGAGAGGAGCAATGAGGTGTGACAGGGTATAAACCGGAGATGGGCGATAAGGCCGGGGTGACCCCCCCCCCCCCCCAAAGGAACAGGGGTGTACTAAGACAGACCTCCATTGCTGCGGCATGTAAGGCAGCCATCTTGCTGCGCACCACAATCAATACCCACTGTGGCCCATGGTTGTGCAGAGTGCCACCGGCCATATGGGTGCCCCTACCCCACTGGACTCCCCTATCAGCCACAACTCACCGGCGGGGCAGCATGCGGCCCACCCAAGGGCAACGTCCACAGTAACCTCTGCAGGAGGATGCCGTACAGGGGCCACGGAGCATACCACTGGCATAGGAGTGCCAACCAACAGTACCCCTGTCAGCAGGGACAGCTGCCAGGGCCAGAAGCCCTCATGGTGTTGGACCATAGGTACGATGGGCAGGGTGGCAGGGGGATCAGCCAGGGTGGGTGTGAGGATGGGGGAGGATGGGAGGGGGACATGCTGGGGCAGGGTCTGCAGTACAGCCCGGTGGACCTGGTTGGGCTCGGGGATATGCAGCATGCTAACATGTCTGACTTACACCCCGACAGATAATGGACTTTGGAATTCAACCAGAAATGGTGGACTTCATCTTAGTCCCCGCAGCTCAGAGGGATGCTTTGAGGCTGTACGAGCTGGAGCTGCTCGAGGAAGACTCTGCAGCAGTAGAACCTGCCCCAGCAGAACAGGAAACAGTGAGGATAGAGAGCCAGCCGCCCAACAGG
Organism: Scyliorhinus canicula; assembly: GCF_902713615.1. Classification (NCBI taxonomy): domain Eukaryota; kingdom Metazoa; phylum Chordata; class Chondrichthyes; order Carcharhiniformes; family Scyliorhinidae; genus Scyliorhinus; species Scyliorhinus canicula. Next base: position 58,292,710 of record NC_052163.1, read on the forward strand.
CCAAGGAGGAGGAAGTGGAAAGGAGACGCTGCATGAGGCCTCGTGTGTACCAGCAATGCCTGTGATTCGAGGGCCTGCTGGACCAGGCATGACATCGACAACTCTGGCTAAGCAGGGAGACAGTGTGACATATCTGGCAGATCATGGCACACCTGCACCATGGGGATATGGGGGAGGACACCTGCTCCAGGTGGCCATCAAGGTTACAGTCGCCCTGAATCTTTATGTCATGGGGTCCTTCCAGGCGACGAGTGGGGCTGGTGAGGGATCTCTCAGACCTCAGTGCCCAGGTGCATCTGTACCATCACGGAGGCCTGCTCAGTGCAGTACATCAAATTCAATGTGAAATGAGGCCACCAGGATGCCTGGGCAACAGGGTCTGTTGTCACTGCCGAGATGCCCTAGGTACAGGGGCGATTGACGGGATGTATGGAACCCCACGAATAGCGGCCCATGAGAGGCCTGTCTTCACAAACCGAAAGGGGTTCCGCTCAATGAACGTGCAACTGTGTGACCATGAGCTGTGCATCATGCACGTCTGCACCCAATACCAGGGAAGCATGCACAATACCTTCATCTTGGCACTCAACGGTTCCTGACCTCTTTAAGGTGAACCCCCAGCTGAGGGGTTGGCTCCAGGGTGATAGGGGTAATCTGCTGTGGCCGTGGGATTACAACGACACCTATGTACCAGGGGCTGGTTTAGGACAGTGGACTAAGACAGCTGACTTTGTAATGCAGAACAAGACCAGCAGTGCGGGTTCAATTCCCATTCCAGCCTCCCCGAACAAGCGTCAGAATGTGGCGACTAGGGGCTTTTCACAGTAACTTCATTGAAGCCTACTTGTGACAATAAGTTATTCTTCTTATTATTATTAATATTATGCTGCGACTAGGGGCATGGTCAAGTGGTACTTTGGCATCCTGACGATGCATTTCAGATGCTTGGATCGTGGGCCCTCCAATATAAAGCTAGGAGAATCTCACACATCATGGTGGACTGCTGGGTCCTCCACATCATCGCGCATCTGAGGGATGACGTGCTGGAGGAGGAGGATAAATGCCAGGCCTCGTCCGACAAAGAGGGTGAGGATGAGCAGGGCATGGGGCCTGGGTAGTCAAGGGAGGCCGCACCATGTATGTGCCTGGGCCAGCGCGCATGAGGCACTCTAATCACCTCCAAGTTCTCCACTAGGAGGCCTGGCCAGCAGCTCGGATATCACCATCCCAACCCCCACCCACCCCTGCTGGCCAGCCACCTCCTCCCATGCACACTCCAATGCACAACCACCCCTGCACCACACGCCTCCCCTCCCACTCCCTTTGCAATCCCCTCTGCGATTCCTACCTGCCTCACTACATGGTGTGGGCCCTGGGTTGGCAATAATAGTGAGTCTCATTCATGGGATGGAGAATGATGACAACCCGCTCCGGGATAATCTCCGGCACACCGCATCATTTGACAACTTCTGACTCCTGCCCACGGTAACACTTCCCACCGTCCACCTGGGTGATCCCTGCATGCGAGCTGGCCATTCCATCACATGGTTCCAGCGAACCCTTGGGGTGGCGGAGGTGGGGCCAGGGGAGGCTGGAACGGGAACGGAGGTGGGGAGAGAGGGACGTAAGGTTGGGGGTGAGACCCGGAGTGGTGGGCACTGGCTGAACTGGGGATCCTGGGCCAAGTCCACCCCCTATGTCTGCACATCCCCCCCTACCACCCCGACCCTACCTCTGCAGCCAGCCCAGACCAGCCTATCTGTCACACTCTTCCGACAGTATATCGAGGCAGATTGCAATGATGTGAACATGTGTTTCATGTGTTGTTATGAAGCCGCTACTTGGTGTAGGCATTGCTGAAGGATACTCCAGACCTTGAGGTAAGTTGAACGTATTTATTGAGCGATTAACAAAGCTCCTAAATGAGTTCTACACACTACTAATCTGACTCTAGTAACACAGTATACTCTACTAACTATATGAGCTTGCTCTAGACCACGTGTTATAGTGTGACGGTGCTGTTAACCGCACATGTTTTGCTCTCTAGGTTTCTGCTGGTGGAAGAGGCAGGGCCTGTGTGCCTTGAACTTTTTATAGTGGTGGTGTGGTGCCCTCTTGTGGTGATGCCACTGCTGGATGGCCTGATTACCCATTGGTTGTGTCCTGTTCTGATGACACATTGGTTACGTGTCTGCATATCATTACATTTCATAGAATCATAGAATTTACAGTGCAGACGGAAGCCATTCAGCCCATCAAGTCTACACTGGCCCTTGGAAAGAGCAACCTACTTAAGCCCACATCTCCACCCTATCCCCGTACCAGTAACCCCAACTAAACCTTTGGACACTAAGGGGGAAATTTAGCATGGCCTATCCACCTAACCGGCACATCTTTTAACGTGAACAAGTGAACATATCTACACAGCTTTGGGCCCCAGCTCCTAACACTATCCTATGTGCTGCACCCATGCCACCTTAACTGGTGTCTACCTTTCTGGCCTTACCGACCCTAATGCCAAGCCTAGGTGGTTCCTCAAGCGGTACATCAGGAATGGAGATGCCCTGCTGCGATTCCCACCCGTCCAATCCTGGGCACTGTACCGTCTGCTCCTAGTGGTGACAGGTTTGCAATCCGAGGTGAGGTTTGCAAACGGGGAGGGGGATTGAGCTTGAGGGTCGCGAGGCTGCAGACAGTGAGAGGGGGTATAGGGCCGCCAAATTTGAAAGTTAGACTTTGGAGAGTGGCTGCACAGAGGTGAGGGAGGACGTAGAGCCTTTAATTCTTGAACTCCCTCCCTTGGACCATGAGGTTCGCTGCACAATACCCTTTTATTGCAACAGAAGGGAGCCAGAGGCCAGGGCGATTTTTTGATTGACGGGGTGGACAGGAAGAGAACAGCGCCATACCGTTTCCTGGTGTATAAAGCTCTCCGTGCTCCCAGAGTCGAGCAGACAGGACGTCTCATGCCCGTTGATGAATACCGTCATCGTTGCTGTGGAAAGGGTGCGGGTTCGAGACTGGTCTAAGGTCACCGATGCCAAACGTGGCAGGAGTTCAGAATCGTTTTCGGGTGGTGTGTGGTCACCCGTGCTGGGGTCCTTGGAGCCAGTCCAAGATGGCGGTGCCCACTGGTCGCACATGGCTGGGGGTGGACAAAATGGCGGCGCCCATCCCCCACACGTGGCGTCGGCAGAGCAAGATGGCAGCGTCCGGAGGCCCCACGTGGTGCTGGGGGAGGAAGGTGGCGATGTTCGTGGGCCGCTCGGGGCCCGTGGAGAGGGCAGGAGCGGCGATCCGCACTCGCCGCCAGGAACCACAGCGACCGCCTGGGCCTGGCAGACTGCCATGAAATGGCCTTTTTTGCCGCACCCCATACACGCTGCCGAAAGGGCTGGCAGCGCTGTCGGGAGTGTTTCGCCTGCCGGCATAAATAGCAACGGGGCCCAGCGGGGTTGCCGGGGCGTCTCGCAGCGCAGGCCTGAGGCGATTCAAAGTCCGCTGGGGGGCGATTCCACGCTGCCCAGGGGGCCACCGCGCGGTCAGGGGCGTAGGCGCGGGCATTTCGGGAGGCCAAGTCCAGTGAATTGGCGAGGGCCCGTGCCTCCTTGAGGCCCAGAGTGTCTTTCTCAAGCAGTCTCTGGCGGATTTGCGGGGACTGCATACCCGCAACAAAAGCGTCCCGAATCAAAAGTTCAGTATGTTCGTTAGCCAAAACTTGTGGGCAGCTGCAGTTTCTCCCTAGCACGTGGAGCGCACGCTAGAACTCGTCTAGTAACTCACCAGGGCTCTGCCGTCTTGTTGCCAGTAGGTGCCGGGTGTAGACTTGGTTTACTGGGTGGATATAATGTCCTTTGAGTAGCTCCATTGCGGAATCATAGACCGTAGTGTCCTCGATGAGCGTGTAGATGTCCGGGCCCACTCTCGAGTGCAAAATCTGTAGTTTCTGCTCCCTCGTAGGTGAGCTTTCTGCCGTGCAGAGGTAGCCGTTGAAACATGCTAACCAGTACTTAAAGGTTGCTGCTGCGGTAGCCGCGTGGGGGCTGAATTGTAGACTCTCCGGCTTGATGCGGAGCTCCATCCTTTAAAACTTGTCTATTAAATTGATGCACTATCAATTGACCACAGAAGCGATGTTGTAGTCGGAAACTGAAGGCTTTAATAGACAAGATGCCCCAGCAGCTCAGGTACAGAAAGGAAGCTGTGGGGAACACACGGGCTCTTATACCCCGCCTTACAGGGCGGAGCTACCTTACAGCTCTAACCAATGGGTGACTAGTGTTACATACCATTTGGCCAATGAGCAGTGAGCCTTCTCCACCAATGGTGTCTCGGCATAGCTAGTTACCGTAATACCTCTAGTCATACTACCACAGACCTGTGTCCCCTTTGGCGGCCGTCTTCTGGGGCGACAGGGCCTGGATGGGCTCGGCATGGCACCGCCCTGTTCTGCCACTGGACATCCAATGTGTCATAGATGAGGGGGGGGGGGGAGTCAAAACGCTGTGGTATTCTGGCACCTCCCCTGTGGTATTCACCGGCACGGAGCCCATCACCTCCTCCTCCCTCGGAGTGCCTGATGGCCGCTGGGCTACTCCATTCAGCAGGAGTGTGAGCGGAGCTAGCCCCTGTGGCTCCCTACCACCTGGCACTGCCAGTCCTGGAGGCCTGCACCCGTCCCGATAAGGGTCTCGATACAGCTGACCAAGGAGCACATGGAGTGGCTCAAATCCCACTGCAACTATGCCACCACCTTTCACAATCGCTAACCACCACCTTTCACAATCGAATTGGCTGGCCGAAAGAAGACAGCGAGTGGAAGTGGATGGAAAGTATTCCGCCTGGACCAGTGGTGTCCCACAGGTATCTGTTCTGGGACCTCTGCTCTTTGTGGTTTTCATAAATGACGTGGATGAGGAAGTGGAAGGATGGGTTAGTAAATTTGCCGATGACCAAAGGTTGGTGGAGTTGTAGACTGTTTTTTTTTAATTTAGAGTACCCAATTATTTTTTCCAATTAAGGGGCAATTTAGAGTGGCGAATCTACCTATCCTGCACATCTTTGGGTTGTGGGGGTGAAACCCGCGCAGACACGGGGAGAACGTGCAAACTCCACACGGACAGTGACCCAGGGCCGGGATTCGAACCTGATGGCCGCTGGTCTACTCAATGCTAACCACTGTGCCTCCGTGCTGCCTTTTGTAGACAGTGTTGAGTGTTGTTGCAGGTTAGGACATTGACAGGATGCAGAGCTGGGCTGAGAAGTGGGAGATGGAGTTCAACTTGATAAATGTGAAGTGATTCATTTTGGAAGGTCGAATTTGAATGCTGAATACAGGGTTAAAGGCAGTGGGCGAAATTCTCCGACCCCCACGACGGCTCGGAGAATAGCGGGAGGGCCTTCCCGACATTTTTCCCGCCCTCCCGCTATTCTCCCGCACCCCCCCCCCCCCCCCCCCCCGCCCAACTCCCGACACGAATCGCTGCCGCCGTTTTTTTACGGCTGGCAGCGATTCACAGCTGTTCGATGGGCCGAAGTCCCAGCCCTTTACGCCGTTTTTACGAACGGCAAACACACCTGGTCTGGCCGTTCGCAAAAACGGCGTCACAAACTCGCTTTTCATAACCATGGCACCGATTGGCACGGCAGTACCACGGCCGTGCCAAGGGTGCCATGGGCCCGATGCCCGCGCACTCTTTCTCCTTCCGCCGCCCCGCAGTATCCATTCGCGGGGCGGCTGAGGGGCAACCCGGCCCGCGCATGCGCGGGTTTCGCGCAAATACGCGATGACGTCATCCGCGCATGCGCGGGTTGGAGTCTTCCAATCCGCGCATGCGCAGCTGACGTCATATGACGCGTCAGCCGGCGCTAACTCCGGCAAGCGGGCTTAACGATATTCGTTAAGCCCGTCATGCCGGAGCCTACGGCGTCGGGCTGCTAGCCCCGACCGGGGACCAGAATCGGTTCCCGGTCGGGAAGGGGCGCGCTGGCGTCAAACCCGCCCGGGTTTGACGCCAGCTTTACGATTTCTCCCGTTTTGGGAGAATCGCGCCCAGTATTCTTGGAAGCGTGGAGGAACAGAGGGATCTTGGGGTCATAGATCCCTCAAAGTTGCCACCCAGGTTGATAGGGTTGTTAAGAAGGAGTATGGTGTGTTGGCTTTCATTAACAGGGGGATTGAGTTTAGGAGCTGCGAGGTTTTACTGCAGCTTTATAAAACTCTCGTTAGACCATATTTGGAATATGGTGTCCAGTTCTGGTCGGTTCATTATAGGAAGGATGTGGATGTTTTGGAGAGGGTACAGAGGAGATTTACCAGGATGCTGCCTGGACTGGAGGGCATGTCTTATGAAGAAAGGTTGAGGGAACTAGGGCTTTTCTCACTGGAGCGAAGAAGACAGAGTGGTGACTTGATAGAGGTGTAGAAGGTGATGAGAGGCATGGATAGAGTGCACCGCCAGAGACTTTTCCCCAGGGTAGAAATGGCTGTCATGAGGGGACATCATTTTAAGGTGATTAGAGGAAGGTATAGGGGAGATGTCAGAGGTAGGTACTTTACACAGAGAGTGGTTGGTGTGTGGAATGCACTGTCAACAGAGGTGGTGAAGTCAGAGTCATTAAGGACATTTAAGCGACTCTTGGACAGGCACAAGGGCAGCAGTAAATTGAAGGGGTGTAGGTTAGGTTGATCTTGGATTAGGATAAATGGTCAGCACAACATCGTGGGCTGAAGGGCCTGTACTGTGCTGTACTGTTCTATGTTCTATGTTCAAACTATGTCCGCAACAATAGTACGGTTAAGTCAGTCAAGTACTGCTGTGCATGCACCACTGAGATACTCAACCTCAAATTTGTACTGATAAAGATTATCTGGCCATTTGTAGATGAGTAGAAGTTGATAATGAGACCCTGACATAGTTAACAATGTAGTCAGTGCTTGATGATTGGTACAGAGGTTGACTACCATAAGCATACATGGACCAATGTTCACAACCGAAGATGTAGATTGTTCTATCCCAATCTCCAGTAGAGTATTTGTGTTTCCAGCAACGGGAGTGAGATATAAGTGTCCTTCAATGTACCGTGAGAGTACAGCTCCTATTGCATTTCTGCATGTGGGTTGAAATATGTAAGGACTGACGGAGATGTTATTGCCACCTTTAAGGTGTCAAATGCTGTTTGATGTGCAATTTGTTTGATGGGCTGCCCGTGGTTAGCACTGCTGCCCCACAGTGCCAGAGACTCGGGTTCAATTCTGGCCTTGGGTCACTGTCTGTGTGCAGTTTGCACGTTCTCCCCGTGTCTGCGTGAGTTTCCTCCAGCTGCTCTGGTTTCCCCCCACAGTCCAAAGTTGTGCAGGTTAGGTGGATTATGAAAAGCGCTTATTGTCACAAGTAGGCTTCAAATGAAGTTACAGTGAAAAGCCCCGAGTCGCCACATTCCGGCGCCTGTTCGGGGAGGCTAGTACGATTAGCCATGCTAAATTGCCCTTAGTGCCCAGGGATGTGCAGGTTACGTTACGGAGTTATGTGGATCGGGCAGGCTGGACATGGGTAGAGTGCTCATTCCAAGAGTCGGTGCAGACTTGATGGACCAAATGGCATCCTTCTGGACTTTAGGGATTCTATGATTCTTTTCCATGATTAACCATTCCGAGTATGTATCTTTGCACTGCAGCTTCCAAAAAGGCTCCCAGCTTTATCCATACTTCGGAGCAGATTTGTGATAAAGTTTGATAGTACTGAGGAACAATGAATGAAATGAAATGAAAATGAAATGAAATGAAATGAAACGGAAAATGCCGCATCTTTCACATTAAATGGGGTCAGAAGTGCATGAATAGCTTTGACGTTGTTGTGAGTAGGCTGTACACCAGCTGCTCTCACCCTGTACCCTAGAACGTCAATCCCAGATTTTGCAAATGTGCCTTTGTCCTTGTTAAGCTGCTCAAGTAAAATGAGCACCATCAGATTGTGATTGGCTTTGATTCTTCCATGGACGATGATGTCACCCAGTTGAGTGTCCCCTCAACATCTGCCAAAGAAACGGTCTTCTGCAATGTTGAGGTTGGTCCTTGGGCATTCTGCAGTACTGAAACCCACCTGAAACACTGGCAGTTGTGAAGCTGTGCATTTGAATCGAAACATTGACTCTGTCTCCTTCCCCAGAGATGCTGCCAGATCTGCTGAGTTTTTCTAGTGCATTGGGTTTTTATTTCATATTCCCAGCATCCATGGTATTTTGCTTTTATAATATGAGCTGTAAGATATTGGTATTTGCTCTGTTACTGGCGTCTGAAAATAGCCTAATCGCATCACAGAATCACAGAATTGTTAAGGTACAGAAGGAGGCCATTCGGCCCATGTCGTCTGTACGAGCTCTCCAAACGAGCATGTTGAATTTGGTGAAGGCCGTTGTGCCATGAAATTATGCCGATAGCTCTTGGATCGCAGTGTTGTGGAGATTCAGTCGAGCCATGGAGTCTGCTTCTCATGTTCGGGAGTCTTTATTCAGCAGATATGCAAGGGGACCGGAGGTACATAAAATCAGCACTTCAGATATAACCGGGTTCAGTTGAGCTCAATGTTTACACAGTTTCTAACTAGCTCAACTGTGCTATTGAGTTACAGAGAAAAATCAAATAAATCATGATCGTCTCGCATCATCGTATGTCCGACATTCAGGAGCTGATATCTATTGGTTACCTAACCACATGAACATCCTTTAACTTGTTCCACTTTAGCAGCTGCTGTGGCTAAATGGTGGACTTCTGCCAGCAACCTTTACCTAGCCTCATAGATATGTCAAGTGAAGCCTCTGTTCTGTAATGTCATTAACGATTATTGCTATTTCATTTTCCCTATCAGTAGCAACTGGATACTTGTCTGGAATGATAGTTTTGTTGACTGCCTGAAGATCGCTGCACACTCTAGGTTCGCCATTTTTGCGTCACGCAATTACTAGATTCTACAATGGTGAGTCAATTCACTCAAAGATCCCGTCTGCTTCAAGTCGCTTCAGCTCCTGTGAGGCTTCAGCACAGGTTGCAAATGGCAACCATCTCAAATTTTCTGAAACTGGCGGAATTGATGTGTCAATCCAAGGAGCAGGACGGTACCCCTTTATCTCCTCAAATCTGGTAAACAAAGAAGGCGACTGGTCTGAATAGTCTGCGTCATCCATCATGCTAATGTGGGGGCCCAGTGGGGTCCTTCATGAAGAGAGTCTCTCACCTGTCAAATCAATGAAGTCTTCTTCTTCAAGGACCTGCACACCTCTGAAAAGTGATTCCACTTTAAGCATAAGTTTTACTTTTTCCCTTGAGCTGGACATGGCATTGAGATCGATGAGCAACGCCATAATTTGACAACCTTTGTGAGGGTATCTGATCATCATGGGTTCTCTGGCATCTCTAGAGAAGTGTGTATTGTTCAATTGGCCCAAAGTATTTTTTCAAGAGCTTTGTGCCTTCGGTTAACTGTTCAAATATGTGCTGGCCTTTTGCTCCGAGAGAATATACAAGTATCGACTTCTTGCAGGTTGCTCCTGCATCTGGGTTGTCCAAACTTGTAGAGAGCAAGTAGGTGTTGTAACCAGACATCCCCCATAAATTCCATGGTATGGCTGAAGCATTTGGTGGAGAAAGAAATGGTGCTGGTGCTGGCAAATTTGAATTTTTAACCATCAGTTTTGTTGCCAATTGTTCCAGGTTTATGACTCAAAGATATGCAGAGATGTTACAGCAGATTCTATGTGTATACTGCAGTAGCTTTATTCCCAAGTTTTTCTAAAATGGCCGCTCTCTCGTGCTTTCACCTTCTTCTTTCAGTTTAGTTTCCTTTCCTTCGTTATCACACCCAGTCTTGACCATCAGCACAGAGAACAGTCAACAGACACACATATTCAAACATTGAACAATTCAACAGTAGAAGGATCTCTCTCCTCAAGTAGGGGCAAAGGATCCCATGATACTGAAGGAGAAACAAACAGGAGGGTCGGGATTCTCTCAGCCCACGCCGGGCCGGAGAATCGCTGGGCCGGGCGCAAATCGTGCGACTCCGCCCCGACGCCGGTCCACCGATTCTCCGGAGAGCGGAGAGCTGGCACAGTTGGCACGGTGCCGGTCAGAGCGCCCCCCCCCCCCCCCCCCACTCGCCGATTCTCTGCCCGGGATGGGCCGAGCGTCCACAAAAAAAAATCCGAGTCCCGCCGGCTCCGTCCACATGTGGTCTTAACCGGCAGGGCCTCAGCGTGCATCCATCCGGGGGTGGCCTGGTGGGGGGGGGGGGTCCGATCCCAGGGGGGGGTCCTCTGCTGTGGCCTGGCCGGCGATCGGGGCCTACCGATCGGCAAGCCGGCCTCTCGGGTTGGGGGCCTCTTTTGCTATGCGCCGGCCCCTGTAGCCCTACGCCTTGTTGCGTCGGGGCTGGCGCAGAGAAGGGAGCCACCATGCATGCGTGCAACCGCGCCAGTCGCAGTGCGCATGCACAGACCCACGCCACCCATTTGAAGACGGCATCGGCAACTGGAGCAGCGTAGATCGCACCAGTGCCGTGCTGGCCGACTGAGGGGCTTGGTATAGCTGCTTCTGGGGCTTGTTGACACTGTTGTGGAACACGACGGCATTTACGACGGCGTCAAAACTTACCCTCATGATCAGAGAATCCTGCCCAAGATTTTTCCATTGTTCTGACCATTATTTATCCCTCAACAAATAAGTAAATGAAACTATGGCCGGGATTCTCTCCTACCCGGCGGGGCGGGGGGTCCCGGCGTGATGAAGTGGCGTGAACCACTCCGGCTTGGCCCCAAAGGTGCGGAAGTCTCTGCACCTTTAGGGGCCAAGCCCTAACATTGAGGGGCTAGGCCCACGCCGGAGTGGTTGGCCCTCCGCCGGCTGGCATGGATGGCCTTTGGCGCCATGCCAGCCGGGGCTGATGGGACTTCGCCAGCTGGCGGAAGTCCACGCATGCGCCGGAGTGTCAGAGTTGCTGACGTCAACCCCGCGGATGCGCAGGGGAGGGGGTCACTTCCGCCTCCGCCATGGTGAAGACCATGGTGAAGGCGGAAAGAAAAGAGTGCCCCCACGGCGCAGGCCCGCCCGCCGATCGGTGGGCATCGCGGGCAGGCCACTGTGAGGGCACCCCACCCCCCGGGGGCCAGATCGCCCCCCCCCCCCCGGACTCCGTAGCCCGCTCCCGCTGCCTGCTCCCGCCGATAAGGTAGTTGGTTCGATCCACACCAGTGGGAGAGGATTGACAGCTGCGGGACTTTGGTCCATAGCGGGCCGGAGAATCGCCTGGGGGGGAGGGGCCCGCCGACTGGCATGGAGCAATTCGCGCCCTCGCCAAGTCTCTGGTGGCGGAGAATTCGGGACACGGCGGGGCCGGGATTGACGCCGGCCCCCGCCGATTTTCCGACCCGGCGGGGGGGGTTCGGAGAATTCCGCCCCATATCTTATTTACCAAGGAAGATGCTGCACAGGTGTCCGGGTGAAGTAAGAGGTAGCTCAGTCACCTGAAGTGTTTCTAATTGGTAATTCAATTATATATTGGATAGGCATAGGATAGGCTGAGTGTATTTAAAGTTGATAAGGCATCACAACTGGATGGGATGGAATGCATCCAAGGATACTGAGGGAAGTGAGAATGGAAATGGAAATTGACATTGGCCATAATTTCTTCCTTAGACTCAGGAGTGGTGCTGAAAGCCTGGAGATTTGAAAATGTTATATTCTTGTTTACAAAAGTTCAGTAACTGCAGGCCATTCAAGTTTACCTTTGGTGCTGGGAAACCTATAGAAACAATAATTCAGGACAGAATTAATAGTAATTTGGGCAAATGTGGGTTAATTAAGGAATGCCATGTAGATTTGTTAAAGGAAAATTACATTTGACTAACTTTCTGGAGTGTTTAATGACACAACAGGGCAGGCTGATGAAGATAATGCTGTTGATGTGGTGCACATGGACTTTCAAAAGATAAAGTGCCACACAACTGACTTGTGAGCAAAGTTCTGGCTCATGAAATAAAAGGGACAGCAATAGTATGGGTACAAAATTGGTTGACTGATAGAAAATAGAGAGTAATGGTTGGTGGATGTTTTTTCAGACTGGAAGAAGGTCTGTGGAGTTCCCCAAGGGTCTGTGTTAGGACCCTTGCTCTCCCTGAGAAGTATTAATGACCTAGACTGTGGCGTACAGGGGGCACAATTTCCAAATTTGTAGATGATACAAAACCTGGAAGCATTGTGAACTGTGGCAAGGATACTGTGGAGCTTCAAAAGGGGATAGACAGGCTGGTGGAATAACAGACAAGTGGCAGATGAAATACAATGCAGAGAAATGGAAGATTCATAGGAAGTACATGGCGTGACAAAATACAATAAAGGGGCCGAGTCTGATTAATTATTACTGGGCGGCCAACATCGCTATGATAAGGAAGTGGATGGTGGGTACGGGGTCTATCTGGGAGCGGGTGGAGGCGGCTTCGTGCAGGGGCTCCAGCCTGGCTGCCTTGGTCACGGCTCCTCTACCGCTGCCGCCGGTCAGGTATTCCACCAGCCCGGTAGTGGTGGCGACCCTACGGATATGGGGCCAGTGGAGGAGGTATGTAGGGGAGATGGGGGTGTCGGTTTGGGCGCCAATCTGCAACAACCATCGATTTGCCCCCGGGAGTATGGATGGGGGGTTTCGAGCATGGTGGCGGGCGGGGGTGGGAAGGGTGGGCGATATGTTCCTGGAAGGGAGCTTTGCGAGTTTGAGGAGCTTGGAGGAGAAATTTGGGCTGGTAAGGGGAAATGATTTTAGGTACCTACAGTTGCGGGACTTTGTTCGTAGACAGGTCCCATCTTTCCCACGCCTCCCGCCAATGGGGACCCAAGACAGAATAGTCTCTAGGGGGGAAGAAGGGGAGGGTAGAGTCTCTGATATTTATAAGGTGCTCATGAGGGAGGAAGGGTCCCAGACGGAGGAACTGAAACTTAAATGGGAGGAGGAGCTAGGTGGGGAAATGGAAGACGGGCTGTGGGCAGAGGCCCTGAGTAGGGTAAATTCAACCGCAACATGTGCCAGGCTCGGGCTGATTCAATTTAAGGTCGTTCACCGGGCCCACATGACGGTGGCTCGGATGAGCAAATTCTTTGGGATAGAGGACAAATGCGCTAGGTGCGCGGGAGGACCAGCGAACCACGTTCACATGTTTTGGGCATGCCCTAAGCTTAGCGGGTACTGGGAGGGATTTGCGGGCATCATGTCCCGGGTGCTAAAAACAAGGGTGGCGATGGGTCCAGGGGTGGCAATGTTTGGGGTTTCGGAAGACCCGGGAGTCCAGGGGGAGAAAGAGGCCGATGTTTTGGCCTTTGCTTCCCTGATAGCCCGGCGACGAATACTATTGGCGTGGAGGGACTCAAAGCCCCCGAAGACTGAGTTGTGGCTTGCGGACATGTCGAGTTTCCTGGGTATGGAAAAAATTAAGTTCGCCTTGAGGGGATCTGTCCAGGGGTTCGCCGGAATGTGGCAACCATTTATTGACTTCTTTGCGGGAGAGTGAGCGTCAGCAGGGGGCCGGGGGGGGGGGGGGGGGGGGGGGGGCGTAGAGTAGAGTAGGAGGGATAAAATGGCGGGTAGTGCCGGTGGGAGAGGAGCGGGCTTGTGCAGCATGTTACGATTGAGGTATTGAATGTACGTGATGTTTGCACATTTTTGCCTTTTTTGCTTTCTGTCTGTTGATGTCTGTAACTTTTTTACAAAGCAAAAAACTACCTCAATAAAATTGTTTATTAAAAAAACATACAATAAAGGGTACACTTCTAAAGGGGGTGCAGCAGCGGAGGGACTTGGTTTATGTGTGCATAAGTCAGTGAAGGTGTCAGAACAGGTTGAGAGAGCAGTTAAAAAAACACGCAGTATTGCAGGCTCGATTAATAAGGGCAGAGTACAAGAGCACAGACGTTATGCTAAACTTGTATAGATTACCAGTTGAGCCCCAGCTGGAGTATTGAGTCCAGTTCTGAGCACCACACTTCAGGAAAGAGGTAAAGAATTAGAGAGCGTTCAGTGAAGATTCATAATAATGGTTGCAGGGATGAGGATCTTCAGTTACCAAGATAGATTAGAGAAGTTGGGACTGTTTCCCTTGGCGATGAGAAAGTTGACAGAAGATTTGTTAGAGGTGCTCAAAACCTTGAGGGGGTTGGACAAAGTAGATATGAAAGAAAAAACAGTTCCCATTGGTGCAAGAATAAAGAACAAGAGTGCCCAACTTTGAGGTAATTAGAAGTAATGGAGACACGAGGAGAAATGTTTTCACACAGTGAGTGGTTGGAATCTGGAATGCATTGCCTAAAACTCTGGTGGAAGCAGGTTCAATTGATTCATTCAAAAGGGATTGGATTATTGTCTGTAAAGGAAGAATGTGCAGGGCTACAGGGAGGAGGCGGTGAATGGCACTAGGTGAATTGCTTATTCAGAGAGCTGGTGTAGACATGGTGGGCCGAATGGACTCTTCCTGTGCTGTAACAAATTCTGTGATTCTGTGTTATGTTTCAGTTTGTGGGGCCTTGTGGCTCCAATTCCTAAACTGAGACAGTGGCGACATTTCAAAAGTGTTTCATTGGTTGTCCTGGACCATTGGGACATCCTGAGGCTGTGAAAGCCATTACATTAACACGTGTCTTTCATGCTTGTACATCTGTCTGCTTCGCCTATAATCTGTGCTGGTACAAAGGGTCAAAGCTCTACTCCATGACATTAATGTCAAAATCTTTGGACAGCAAGGGTGTACTGCAGAGTTTTAAAGTACCTGCGAGTTCAAAAAGTGACATTGAAGTCCTGGATCCACTCCCCCAGCCCCTACAGAGTTCAATCATTGTGCTATTTTTAAACCTGTTTTGACGCTGCATCAAATTTATACACAGTTGCAAGAATTTGGAGTTCTACTGCCTGGTTAACATGGTTTTTTTCAGGAAAATTTAATTAGTGGCATCAAGGCAGCCTCAGTCAGGATTCACCCTATTTTATGCACCAATTTGTTTTGTAATTCAGGACCTTTTTGAATGAAGAGTCCGTATTAAGATCGTTCCATTGTTACTAAATGATCCAGGAATCAATAGTTAAGGGAAACATCGCACTTAGAAGCAATGAGTGGTTTTGCCCATTAGACAAAGTGAGATTGGTGCGAGGGCCAGGATTATGTAACCTTCCCATCCATTATCAATGGGCTTTGCACTCCTCGCTGATTCATAAGCACCGCCATGAAGGTCCTTTCACAGAAGCTCAAATAAAAGTCACGTCAATCCACAATGAGACAGTTTGACGTTCACATAATATCCCAGTGTATAATTAATGGGTAGTGCAGTGGTTATGTTACCACCTGATAATCTAAAGAACTGTCTCATTTCATCGAACATAAATTCATATATCTCCTTGACAGTTCGATGATGTGCCGCACAGGTTTAAAACATTGGGAATTAACAAGATGGCATTGACTTTCACAAGAGCATAAACGGTTCATGGATATTCTCTCAGGGTGGAAAGCTGCCACCTGACCTCTAGATGACTCCAATTCCACATCAATATGGTTGACTCATTGCCCTCTGAAGTAACCTCGCAAACCGCACAGTTCAGGATACATAGGAATGGGTAGTAAATGCTGGCCCGGCCCAGGATGCTCACATCCTGAAACTGAACAGCAATAAACACTGCCACCATCAGACCCTCTGCATTTGAGGGAGTCAGAGCCCTAGTTTTAGCCATGACTCATCGATAGTATTTTCACCTCCCATTTCAGAAGCTTGAGCACAAAATCCAGGTTGACCGTTCGCTCCAGTATAGAGGGAAAGCCGCACTGTCGCAGGTATTTTTTGAATGATAAACTGAGCCCCTGGGCTGGATTCTCCGTTGTTAGGATTCTCTGTTACGCCGTCAGCTCACCCACGCCCGGGGCTGCCCAAAATGGAAAACCCCATTGGCTGCCTGGCGGGACGGGGTTTTCCGCTGAAGGCAGTGGCGCACCACACGAGAAAACCGGTGCGGCGGGACGGAGAATCCTGCACCCTGTCTTCCCAAGCAGGTGGATACGAAAGATTCCATGGCACTATTTTAAGAGCAGCGCATTTCTCCTTGGTATCCTGGCCAATGCTTATCCCTCATTTGGCATAAATACCTGGTCATTACCACATTTCCATTTGTGGGAGCTTGCTGGGCACAAATTGGCTTCCATATTTCTTTCATTTCAACTGTGACTGTATGTCAAAAGCATTTAATCAACCATCAGATGCACTGCAGCATGCTGAGATCATCCAAATCAATATCGAGATGTAAGTTCTTTCTCCCAGCGAGGCCAAATCCCAACTGTATTGTTACATTCACTTCTAACAACCCCACAATATTTCTTAGTCCCTTTCTGAAGGCGTTTGCTGGTATATGGGATACCATGATTGAATACTGGTCGTTCTCCTGTACCTTGCCTAGCGGCCTATCTCCGCATGAAAATGAAATGAAATGAAATGAAAATCGCTTATCGTCACGAGTAGGCTTCAAATGAAGTTACTGTGAAAAGCCCCTAGTCGCCACATTCCGGCGCCTGTTCGGGGAGGCGGTAGAGACGATCATCGGCTATTTGATAAGGGGGTATTTAACCCCAACCCTCTTCTCACGTGCCATCACAGGGAAGACCCACTGGCTAACTCATACAATTCAACACCAGTTTTTTTTAAAAACCTGTGTTTATATAACGTCTTTAATATATTAAAACATTTCAAGATGCTTTACAAAAACATAAGGAAAAAAATAAGTACTGACCAAAAAGAAGAAATATTAGAATAGAATCATAGAATCCCTACAGTGCAGAAGGAGGCTATTCAGCCCATCGAGTCTGCACCGACCATCTGAAAGAGCACCCTGCTTAGGCCCATGCCCCCACTCTAGCCCCCAAACCCAATAACCCAACCTAACCTTTTGGGCACTAAGGCGCAATTTAACATGACCAATCCACCTAACCTGCACATTTTTGGACTGTGGGAGGAAACCGGAGCACCCGGGTAGCAGACACGGGGAGAATGTGCAAATTCCACACAGACAGACATCCAAAGCTGGAATCGAACCAGGCTTCCTGGCGCTGTAAGACAGCAATGTTAATTACTGTGTCACCATGCCGCCCATTGGGGGGATGAGGATGGATTGGATGGGGGAGGGTGTAATGGGCCACCAGAAGCTAGGTTAAAAAGGTTGGCTGGAATGACTGTCTTAAATTAGGTGAGATAGGCAGAGACATAACCTTCAGCTGAGTATTCCAGACAGTGTGGCCAGTTAAGCTACACTGGGTCAAAACAGTCTGATTGATACCTTCCTCTTCAAGCTCAGCAGTAGACTAACTGGAGCATTCACACTGCTTTTCTAGATGATATCATTTAATCCGAACTCTGATCAAGAACCCTGATGATCTGCACGGGTTCAGTTCTACATCTGGCTTT
The DNA here is from genome assembly GCF_902713615.1 of Scyliorhinus canicula. Taxonomy (NCBI): domain Eukaryota; kingdom Metazoa; phylum Chordata; class Chondrichthyes; order Carcharhiniformes; family Scyliorhinidae; genus Scyliorhinus; species Scyliorhinus canicula. The sequence goes on from NC_052163.1 coordinate 58,310,183, forward strand.
GCAGATGGTGCCTGAGCTCGGAGACAAAACTTTCCTTTTAACAGTGTAACATTTTCAACAACATAAACATTCGTTTTTCTCAATTCAAGGAATTTTAAGCACCCAAATACACATTACAATTTCAGCAGTTAACTTGTGTGGTTAAATGAACCACTTTTGATGTCATGGAACAGTTACTCTGATTTATAATGCAGGCTAGCCAAGAGTTAATGAATGGGCTACGACTGGTGTTGCTCTATTAGGTCTGAGCCCCCAAGCAGGAACAAGAGTCGTCCCCAGTGCCCACATTAACTGAGAGAACAGGGAACACATTTAACAGCTGAAGTGCTTGCAGGAAATTCACTGCAATCTCTTTATGATGTCCGAAGCCATTAACCTCAGTGATTGAGAGTTGTTTCCTCGTGGGTAGAAACCAATCGGGTCTTGTCCAGTAAGCATGTCCACTATAAAACGCACTCTGTGGTATTTCCCAGAAATATGCCATCAGGGAGCACTATCATCTCATATTGATTAAATGACAGCTTGAAGTACTGACCCAGTGAAATATTTTAGAGACATGTGCATTGAGAAAAAAAAGGATTTAATGATCATCCCCATAAAAAAGCAATCTTTTTGTTGGCCTAGTTTGTGGCATGATTTAAACCCACTGTAAACAGGTCTAATTTGCACAATTTGCTATTATGAAGGCTCCGACCTTCTTGAGAAAGACCCTCTCATTAACATGCATGACAATAGATGGCAGGAGGCCAGTTCTAAAACAAACGCACTTTATTTCCTGGAGGTATGCAGGGAAAGAGCAAACAAGAAAGTTTTATCTGTACCGCACCTTTCATAACATCAGGACACCAAAAAGCACTTTATAACAAATGAAGTACTTTGAAATGTAGTCACAGTTATAACCTCGGAAAGGTGGCATCCAATTTGCATACATCAAGGTCCCGTCAACAACAATAAGAAATTGTGATTTGGCAAAAGTGGACTGGAAACAACTGCTTGAAGGTAAATCAGTGTCAGGGTAGTTAGAGACATTCAAGGAGGAGAGAGCGAGGGTTCAGAACAGACATGTTTCCATGAGGAAAAGGGTGCGACTCACATTCTAGAATTTGTGGATGGAAAGGGTAGGAGAAGGGGGGAAAAAGGGAAGCTTATGTCAGACACCAAGAGCTCAACGTTGCAGAAAGGCCAAAGGAGTACAGAAAGTGCAGGGGGAAATTTTAAAACAAAAATGAGGAAAACAGAGAGCAGGAAAGGTTATCAGTAAATAAAAGCAAATGAAAACCTAAAGATCTTTTATAAATACATAAAGACTAAGAGGATGACTATAGAAGGAGTAGGATGGTTTAGAGAGTAAAAAAAGGTTTAGAGATCTGGGCATGGTTCTTCTTTTGGACTGCCACCATGTTGAGTGTACTCTTGGAGCGATTGCTGGCTTCTGGAGTGAATGACTCATCTCCCTGGACAGGCTGTAGTCTCTCTGCTACTTGATTTAAATTGGTTTATCAACGCTCTATATGAGGCAAGTTACAGAATAGATCTGTCTCTCTTGAGTACAGTGTGTCCTGATTGCTGATGTCACGGATGCATCAACATCATCATCAACATCACATATTAGCATGTCTACCCTATTCACCCACGCCATGACTCTTCTTCATGAATACTTTGTGCTATCTTCAGAAAAGACAGGGACAATGCAGGCATTGTAGTTAAGGAGGAGGTGTATGAAATATTGGGTAGAATAAAGATAGAGAAAGAAAGAGAGAGATAGAGAGAGAGAGAGGTGTAGTAAAAATCTTCACAGGTGCCTGCAGTCAGGAAACAAAATTGACCTCTGGTTTGAGGTGATAGGGAGTGTCCAATCACAAAGCAGCTGACTGTTATAACCCACAAGTAGCCAATGGGGTGGAAACAATTAACTTCCCATGGCCCTTGCGGAATATATTACATGATATTGCACGATCAACTGTCAAGATCCTTGGGGATATTGTGGATGCATCCAGTGTCAGAGTTGATCCACAGACGATGAAAGCAATCATGGCGTTTCCAGATCCTTGGAATATGCCTGAGCTCCAGTGGTTCATGGGTATGGTAAAGAAGTCGGAAAGTTCCTGCCCAACCTGGCTGGCGTCAATGAATCGCTATGTCAGCTGTTGGTGCAGGGAGGAAGCACAAGAGAGGCCCCCTGAGAAAATTAAATAGCTGCTGGCTTCACCTGATATTTTAGATCACCGTGGCCCAGAATTAGCCACTTTCATTGCTTCAGATGCATCGTCTACAGGACTGAGAGCGGGACTCTTTCAGATACAGACAGATGGAAAACACAGACCAGTTTACAATAGATTTTATAGATTATATTCATTGTCTCCACTTCAAGGTAGAGACAGACCACAAACCCTTAATGGCACTCTTAAATTCTAAGGAGTTGGCACAAATGCATCCGATGTACAACGGTTCAGACTGAGGATGATGAGGTTTGATGCAAAGACAGAGTATGTTCCAGGAAAGCAGCCAAATTCAGCTTTGTCTAGTATCCAAGTGGCAAGGCCCTAGCAAAGTGATATATCCCTTATTGAAGAAGTAGAAACTTTCAAATTGATAACCACTACCGCACCAGCATCATCTCAAATCAGAAATCTGGGGCTGGATTCTCCGCTGGCGGGATTCTCCATTGGACCGGCAGCGCACCACACCCAGGATTTCCCGACGGTATGTGGCTGCCCACACTGGGAAAACCCATTGGCCAGCTGGTGTGGCGAAGAATCCCACTGCTGGCGGGGGCCCGCCGCACCTGACAAATGATAAATGGTGCGGCGGGACGGAGAATCCCAACCCCGATGAAGAATATGTTCAGGTCAGAAAGAACTGTATCAAAGAAAGGTCAGCAAACATACCACACAATCCCATTCTCAGACAAAACCATAAACAGAGAGGCAGCTCAGTGTAGTTGATGATTTGCTCAGGTATGACAAGAGACAGGTCACTCTGTGTATTCTGAGACTCAACACACTGCAGCAATTGCACCAAGGACATTTGGGCATTATGCAATGATGGTCCAGAGCAAGATGTTCCATTTGGTGGCTAGGTCTCAATGTTGCTGGAAGAGATTGTATCAAACCGTATTACTTGCGCTATTCATCATCAAGAGAAAGAGAAGCATTGATGTATCTTTGTTTTCATCACGACAATGGGAACATCTCGGGGATGGATCTTTTCGAACACAGAGGTAAAATATTCTTGATATTGGTAGCCTACTACTCATAATAGATGGACGTTAAGCAACTGCAGGGTCATGCTTCTGAAGCAGTACATCACTGAAGGAGATACTAGCAGCAGCAGATCTTCCAATCTCAGGCAATGGACCACAGTTTGCCAATAAATACGTACAAGAGTTTACAGCACGGATTTGTCCATACACCCAGTTCATCAAAATCCTTCAAGCCTTGCACGTTTTCCCCGTGTCTGCGTGGGTTTCGCCCCCACAACCCAAAAATGTGCAGAGTAGGTGGATTGGCCATGCTAAATTGCCCCTTAATTGGAAAAAAAAAAAAAAAAAAATCCTTCAAGCCGCCAGTGAATCTAACAGAGGAGCAAACGCATTGCCGAAGAAGAACACTGGCATCCAACCTGCACTTCTGAGCTATTGTTCAAATCCACACAGAAATCGTTTCGCACCATGTGAATTCCTCATGTGAAGACAACTGGGGACACAGCTGTTTACTCCCCCACACTAATTCATGCCGTGTGTCCTGACTAATTACTTAGACAAGGTGAGGGAAAAAGAAGATGAGTAGCATTCCAGCTGGATGTGCAACTTGGGTTGAAAAGTGGCGAGTAACATCTGTGCCACACAGGCAACAACCATCTCCAATAAGAAAAGAATGTAACCATCTCCCCATGACATTCAATAGCATTATCATTGTTGAATTCCCCATTGTCAATATCCCGAGGGCCACCATTGAACAGAAATATAACTGGACTAGCGGTATAAATACCGTGGCTCAAGAGCAGATCAGAGGCTAGGAAAGCTGGAATGAGTAACTCACCCACTGACTCCCCAAAGCTTGTCCAACATCTAAAAGACATAAGTCAGGAGTGTGATGGAATACTCTCCACTTGCTTGGATGAGTGCAACAGTCAAGAAGCAACACCATCCAGGAGGCAGTGGTGCAGTGCTACAGTCACTGGACTAATAATCCGGAAACACAAGGTAATGCTCCAGGGACCTGCGTTTGAATCCCTCCACGGCAGGTGATGTCATTTGAATTCAATATGGAATTAAAAGTCTAATGGTGACCGTGAAAGCCATGCTGATTGTCATAAAAACCCATCTGGTTCACTAATGTCCTCCAGAGAAGGAAATCTGCCGTCCTTACCTAGTCTGGCCTACCGTGACTCCAGACTCTCAACACTGTGGTTGACTGTTAAAATGGGCAATAAGTGCTGGCCCAGATCCCATGAATGAATGAAAAAGAAAGCAGACCACTTGGACTCCATCCACAAACATTAACTCCCTCTTCCATTGATGCACAATGGCAGCCGTGTGTACCATCTATAATGGATGAACTCACAAAAACTCCTTCATTAGCACCTTCCAAACCCATGGCCGCTACCATCTAGAAGGACTGAGGCAGCAGACACATGGGAGCACCATCACCCGGAAGTTCCCCTCCAAGCCACATTTCATGCTGACTTGGAAATATGTCGCTGTTCCTTCACTGTCACTTCTAAATTCTGGAACTCCCTCCCTAACAACACTGTGGATGTACCTACACCACATTAACTTCAGCAGTTCAGAAGGGTAGCTCACCACCACCTTCTCAAGGGCAATTAGGGATAGATAATAAATGCTGACCTAGTCAAAATGCCCTCACCACAAGAAAGAATATAAAAATCTATCACAAACGCTACAAATCAGGCAACTGTCCACACCTCCAAACGGGAGAGCCAGTCTGGATCTGAAACTAAGCTTACTATAGCCAGTGGTTAAACAAACACCACATCCAGGGCCCTACCTCATCCAAACAGAGAAATATATGGTCAAATGGAACAGACAGGCACTGGTTGACAGAAAAAAATGGACCCCTACTCCATGAAAGCAGTTAGTCGTGGTTTAGCACCGCGGGCTAAACAGCTGGCTTGCAATGCAGAGCAATGCCAGCAGCGCGGGTTCAATTCCCGTACCGGCCTCCCCGAACAGGCACCAGAATGTGATGACTAAGGCCTTTTCACAGTAACTTCATTGAAGCCTACTTGTGACAATACACAATTACTATTTTTATTATTATTAGCCATCCAATCTAACTCACCAGAGATGCTGCATTAATGCATCAATCGAGATGATAACATGACTGGTGAAAGTGACCATCTACTAATTTCCTTCTGCCCAGAGGAGTCTGAGAGACCACCCATCAGATTCAAATTCCAAATCTCCTCCAAAGGAGGAGCACATGGCAAACCTTTCACATTTGCAAATAAATCTGCAACAACCTTTTCTTTCACAGCCACAAAAAACAGTCTAATTTTCACCAAATAGGAACACAGGGCTGGATTCTCCGTTTGGGAGACTAAGTCCGTACGCCGGCGTGAAAGCGGTGGTGTTTTACGCCAGGAAAACTGCCGCAAAACAAGCACCGATTCCCTGCTCCAGTGGGTGGGGGTAGCAGGGCGGCAGCGTAGAACTCCCAGCTGTAGCTGCCGATACGGCCTGGAGCATTGCCAGGTCCATGGCTGCGCATGCGCATGGTGGTGGCCTGCAGTAGCCGCTCAAATCTTCATGGCAAACTCAGCCCGCGGACCCGGACCGCAAAAATAGTATCCCCCCTTCGGCTGCTCACGCACCCCGGACCGCACAGTGCCCCCAGCCCCGAATGAAGCCCCAACTCCTTAATATTTTGGCTGTGACTGGTATAATTAAACTGGAGACAGTTAGGCTGCAAAGATCAGAACATCAATATAGGACGTGTGAAGGCAAGTGGTTCAAATTGCAATGGACAAAGGGCCACGGAAGCAGTTTGACCAGGAATTAACATTAGACAGGTAAACAAATTGATTTCAAAGTTGACTGTTGAATTTCAAAGGAAATATGAAACTGGGAGATTGTAGATGTGAGGCAAAATAATATGATAACTTTATAAATATAGTAGCCACAAAGTAACAAAAAAGGTTGATCAATTCTCAGAAGAGAAAATTCTAAAGGATTGCAGAAACAATAGAGTGGAAGATCAAATGGAAAAAACATTTAAAGTGACACTGAAGGCTTTTGGGGGTGGCTGTGAGGTCTTGAACAAGACATTGGATTGGATTCTCCCGTCCTCCAGCTGCATGTTTCTCTTCGGCATATCATTCACTGGCAGCAGGATTCTATTTTCCCAGTGCTTGTCAATGCGATGGCCATTGAAGTCCCCCCATGGAAAAATCATGGGCAGGGGTGTGCTACCTGCAGGAAAAGAGAATCCCAATTGCCAGAGAATTCCGACCATTGTCTGCTGAAGCCAGATCTATGCACATGGGCGGAATTCTCCGACCCCCTGCAGGGTCGGGGAAACGCCCGGGGCCGGCGTAAATCCCGCCCCCGCCATGGCCGGAATGCTCCACCACCCGGGAATCGGCGTGGACGGGAATCACGCCGCGCCAGTCGGCGGGCCCCCCACGGCGATTCTCCGGCCCACGATGGGCCGAAGTCTTGCCGCTGTCAGGCCTCTCCTGCCAACGTGGTTTAAACCACCTCTGGTGCTGGCGGGAGCGCGAGCGGGCCCGGGGGTCCTGGGGGGGGCGCAGGGCGATCTGATCCCGGGGGGGGTGCCCCCACGGTGGCCTCGCCCGCGATCCAGGCCCACCGATCGGCAGGAGGGCCTGTGCCATGGGGGCACTCTTTTTCTTCTGCCGCTGCCACGGCCTCCACCATGGCAGAGGCAGAAGAGACCCCCTCCACCGCGCATGCGCCGGTGTGACATCAACGGCCGCTGATGCACCGGCACATGCGCAGACTCACGCCGACCGGTGAAGGCCTTTCGGCCAGCCATTCGCACCGGGGCGCCAAAGGCTGTTCGCGTCGGTTGGCGGAGCGGGAGCCACTCCGGCGCGGGCCTAGCCCCTAAAGGTGCAGAGAATTCCGCACCTTTGGGGAGGCCCGATGCCGGAGTGGTTCTCGCCACTCCGGTACTCCGGGACCCCTCGCCCCGCCGGGTAGGGGAGAATCCCAGCCCAGTTTTCATATCACCTGCAGAGAAGAGATTCTGTGCACAATTTCCCCGAGAGCAGCAGGGCATTGTGTGGTCATGTTACTGGAATTTTCTAGAGATTAAAAAATCTATGAGGACTGTTGCTATCAAAAATGAGTTTAGCTTAGAGTTTATTTAAGACAATATATTTTAATAGTGTTTGTAGAAGTACTGTTAAATGTGTAAAAGTGGTCATGTGTTTTAAATGTGACACTATGTTTCTTAATTATTTTAATGTTAACTTTAATAATTAAAAACATCACAAGTGGTCTGAGATTTCAGATACCTCCTCATAATATACAAATTGTAAACTGTTGTGGCAGCTTATTACAGGTTTCCCATGGGGATTTTGGCAACCCGGCATTTACTATCTGCCATGCCTTATGTAAGAGGAGGATGAATGAATAAGATTGAATTAAACCTATTAATTAGGGCATTCAATAATTATAGTCTATTAAGGGGGTCTTAGGAACTTTTGAACTTATATAGTGCAGTATAATATATTGGAACAGTAGAGGAAAATTCCACAGTCAGCAACATGCTGATGTGGCAAAAGGACACAAACTATGTTAACTAGATGTTTACATAGTAATATCCTCAACAATCTGTTTTTCAGTCTAAATGGTTCTTTAATGACCTTAGCAAACTTGTTTTTCTAAGCACTACCTGCAAGAAACCAGAAAAGAGTCAACAACATGTTTTTCAGTCCTACTGTTTCATTAGTGACCTTTGCAAAAATTGTTTTTCAAGACACCATGTGCGAGACCCTCAATGCCATGTTTTTCAGTCTAACTTGGCTTTCTCAGACCTAAAGATGCAAGCACATCCAACAGTGCTACCAACAAGAAAAAAGATATGGGAAAGAGCCATAGAAAGATAAGAGTAGAACATATTCAATCTGCCTGAGTCAACACCTTTAATTTGTTTACTGTAAAGTTAGAAACAGATAATGTTTTAATGTAAACACTGCCTTTGCCTACATGATCAACAATGTATAAATATTACTTGATTTCTCAGTTGGGTAAAGTCAGCTCAAGAGACCTTTCTCTGAGGTTACGCTCTCCCAGTATATTGGTTAATAAAAGTTTGCCCTGTACCTGAGTGTCCTCCAATTATTTTGTATAATAGTCTGCCTGGCAACAATTAGCAATGCTCAGTGGCAGATGTTTCCTCTTGGCTTCCATCAATGACAGGACTTCCTACTGGCCTCTTCAACATGATGAAGCAGTAAAGACATGAATGACAGAGAGACACTTGTTCGAACAATGGCTGGAATTCTCCCCTACCTGGCGAGGCGGGGGGGTCCCGGCGTGTCGGAGTGGCGTGAACCACTCCGGTGTCGGGCCGCCCCAAAGTTTCGGAATTCTCCGCACCTTTAGGGGCCAAGCCCTCAAAGTGTGGGGCTAGGCCGGGGCCAGAGTGGTTCCCACTCCGCCGGCTGGCGTCAATGGCCTTTGTCGCCACGCCAGCCGGGGAGGAAAGGACTTCGCCAGCCGGCGCAAGTCCACGCATCCGCCGGATCGTCAGCAGCTGCTGACATCATACCGGCGCATGCGCAGAGGAGGGGATCTCTTCCGCCTCTGCCATGGTGAAGGCCATGGCGGAGGCGGAAGAAAAAGAGTGCCCCCATGGCACAGGCCCGCCTGCCAATCGGTGGGCCCTGATCGCAGACCAGGCCACCGTGGGGGCACCCACCGGGGTCAGATCGCCCCACGTCCCCCCAGGACCCCGGAGCCTGCCCGCACCGCCAATCCCACCGGTCAGGTAGGTGATTTAAATCATGCCGGCGGGAGAGGCCTATCAGCGGCAGGACTTCGGCCCATCGCGGGCCTGAGAATCGCTGCGGGGGGCCCTCCGACCGGCGGGGGGGGGGGCTCGTCGACCGGCGCGGAGCGATTCCCACCCACACCGAATCTCGGGGGTGGACAATTCGGGACACGGCGGGGGCGGGATTGACACCAGCCCCGGGCGATTCTCTGACCCCCCCGGGGGGGTCAGAGAATCCCGCCCAAGATTTGTACTGTCGTGCCACCAAGTAAAGTGGGAACTCGACAAAGTACACGTCATTTTCAAATTACTACACAGGACACCATCACCAAGCGTAGCCAGTTTTCGGGTGCTTCCAGTTTTTGGGACACAGGATAAGGAGTTCTGTATCTGCACATATCAATGTTTTGGACTTAAATGTGGGAGGCATGAGGAAGAAATTTGCATGAGTTAGAAAATGGTCATGTACTTGATAATGAGTGGAGGGCTGCAGACTGCAGTAAGTAATCAACGGACTGGTCAGGAGGCCAGCAAAGTGAATTCAATCTGGACAAGTGTGAGTTAATGTATTTGGAGGAGACAAAGAAGGCAAAGGAATACAAAGTAAATGGTCAAACACTGAGAAATATAGAGGGACCTTGGAGTCTCAGTCCACCAGTATCAGGACTGGCAGTAAGGTGGTTAAGAAGGCAAATGGGATACTTTCCTTTGTTGGCCAAGGCATGGAAAGTATAAACTGGGCAAAGAGAAAATGCTGGAAAATCACAGCAGGCCTGGCAACATCTATAGGGAGAGAAAAGAGCTAACGTTTCGAGTCCAGATAACCCTTTGTCAAAGGTCATCTGGACTCGAAACGTTAGCTCTTTTCTTTCCCCAAGATGCTGTCAAACCTCCTGAGATTTACCAGAATTTTCTCTTTGGTTTCAGATTCCAGCAGCTGCAGTAACTTGCTTTTATCCAGTATAAGCTGGGCAGTTCCATTGGAACCATATTAAACACTAATCAGGTCACAGCTAGAGTATTGTGTACAGTTCAGATCACCACGTCAAAGGAAAAGTGAGTTTGCTTTAGCAAAGGTACAGAAGAGATTTCTGAGCATGTTGCCAGAATTGGAATATTTTAATAACGAGGAATGGTTGAACAGACTGAGATTATATTCCATGAAACAGAAGCGGCTGAGGGGAGATTTTATTGTATAAATTTATGAGGAGCCTACATAGAGTGGATAGCAGGAAGCTCAATAACCAGGGCCCAGGTTTAAGGTAATTGGCAGAAGGATTGGAGGGAGTTGGTGGGGAATCGATTGAGAGTAAGAACAACTGAAACCTGCATTTATAAAGCACAAAACATCTCAAGATACTTCAAGAGCATTCTCAAATAAAATGTTACACCTAGTCACTTAAGAAGATATTAGGATGACTGACCGATAGCTTGATCAAAGACATGGGTTACAAGAAGCAACTCCCAGGAGGAGAGAAAGGCATAGACAGAGAAATTGAGGGAGGGAATTTGAAAACTTTGCACCTGGCCTTCTAAAGGTACTGATATTCTGGTTTAGCTCACTGAGCTAAATCGCTGGCTTTTAAAGCAGACCAAGCAGGCCAGCAGCGCGGTTCGATTCCCGTACCAGCCTCCCCGGACAGGCGCCGGAATGTGGCGACTAGGGGCTTTTCACAGTAACTTCATTGAAGCCTACTCGTGACAATAAGCGATTTTCATTTCATTTCTTTATTAATATCACAAGTAGGTTTACATTAACACTGCAATAAAGTTACTGTGAAAATCCCCTAGTCACCACACTCCAGCGCCTATTCGGGTACACTGAGGGAGAATTCAGAATTTCCAATTCACCTAACAAGCACGTCTTTAGGGACTTGTGGGAGGAAACTGGAGCACCCGGAAGAAACCCACGCAGACATGGGGAGAACGTGCAGACTCTGCACAGACAGTGACCCTAAGCCGGGAATAGAACCCGGGTTCCTGGCGCTGTAAAGCAACAGTGCTAACCACTGTGCTACAATGCCGCCCTGTGCTGACACTAAAGTTGGAGATAAAGAAATCAGTGAAGTTCAAGATGCTTGAATTTGAGGAGAACTGAGATGTCAAAGGATGCTCGAGCTGAAGGCAGCTCCAAAGACGCAGGGAGTAGTGTTTGGGATGCCAGCATATGTTAGTCATCTCTCTGCTACTTGGATTAAGACACTGGCTCATTCAGTTTGAAATGATTAATCTACAGACAGAGGCGTGTCATATTCACTTGTCAAGCTTCATTTGCTAGAACTGCAGCCAAAAAATTCTAAGGCTAACGTTTTAAACAAGATAAATCAACAGAAAGGTGCATAATTCAGTTACCACTAAAATTACCACTACCAATATAACACCCACCTTAAGAGATCAAACTCCGTTCTGAGTAGGCAATGTAGGTAAAAGAGTTATATTTAATCATAATCATTATGAGATGGTTATGTTCCCCTTTTAAACAAAGTCCTACAAATCAGAATAACACTGGATATACCACCCAGCATATATCACCGAGGCACCGGAAATGCCAATTGCACTTACTGCACAGTTGACCCTGCTTTTCCATACATTCAGAATGATCCAAGGATGTTCTCACATAAGGATGGAATAACAACTTTCCTTTTCTAAGTGCCTTTTCCAAAGTGAAAAAAAATACATTGGAAGTCTTTTTTCTCGTCAGTTAGCTTAGTTTTAAATAGGCACATGGATAGCTGACATGGTCAGTCAGCCATTATTCAGCCATTTTTGAACATAGGTTGAATCGTAGCATAACTCATACTCCCTATCTTCTCGAGAAAACAGTAAGAAGTCTTACAGCACCAGGTTAAAATCCAACAGGTTTGTTTGGAATCACTAGCTTTCGGAGCACAATTCCTTCACTCACTTGAGGAAGGAGCTGTGCTCTGAAAGCTAATGATTTGAAACAAACCTGTTGGACTTTAACCTGGTGTTGTAGGACTTCTACTGTGTCCACCCCAATCCAACGCCGGCATCTCCATATCATGGCTTCTCAAGGGAAAGACACTCCCAATTAAACATTCATATTGGATTGTGAGTATAATCTTTTGAAATCAATGTTTGTTTGATTATCCAATAACATTGCCGACTACGGTGGATTCAAAAATTTCATGTATTTATAAACATTATTTGTATGTTATGATCAGCTATTGTTACATCTATAATCCTTATGTAAAAGCTCTAATATATAATAGTTATGAATTTAAAAAAATATTAAAAGCATACCAAAAGTTGTAGACTCAAAACTATATTATCTCGAGGACCCACATAATCACAGTACTCTCAGAATTTGAGTTAGACTCCGAAGGGCAGGTATTGTGAAACTTTCAAAAAGGTTTGGTCTGTTAAAATATGCCTCAATATATGTTCCACCCCAGGATGAATTTGTTAGGTTCAAGACTCCTGGGAGGAGAGGACCTTTTATTTGAGGATCAGCAGGTCTAGAGTCACTCTGGAAACTATGCCCCTTTAAAGCTTGGACATTTCTTTCAGTTGGGATTCTAAGTTCGAATTCAAAGCATAACTTTGCTGGGGGATTAAAAATAGTAGATCCATAAACAACGGCACTCAGTCAAACAAGGGCAAGGAAACCTCCTGCTGATTACCTTTGATTTCCCTTCCTCTCCTGATGAATCAGTACTTCATTATGTTGAACACTTGGAAAAAGGACTACAATGAGAAACTAAAACATATGTATTCAGGATGAGGTGCTTCAAAGTCCATTAACAAGAATGTCTTGGTAACAGAATGACTGACAAGAACTCAAGACATAGGAACAGGAGTAGACCACATGACAAATTGAATCTGCTCTACCAATTAATAAGATAGTGGTTCATCTTGGGCTTCACCTCCATTTTCCCACCGACTCCCTATATTCCGTAATTCCCCATGAGACCAAAACTCTGTCTACCCCAGCCTTAAATGTATTAAACAATGCAGCATCTACAACCCTCTGGGATAGAGAATTCCAAAGAGTCACAACCCTTTGAGTAAAGTAATCTCTCCTCAGCGCAGCCCTAAATGATAGACCCTTTATCCTGAGACAGTATTAGTGTATTTTAGATTATCTGGTCAGGGAAACTAACCTCTCCGTATCTATCCTAACAAACCACGTCAGAATCTTGTATGTTTCAATGAGATCACCTCTCATTCTTTTAAACTCTGGAGAACACAGGCCCACCTAGAACAGTTCCCTCACCCAGGGACCAATTTAGTGAACCTTTGCTGTACTGCTCCAATGTAACTATGGCCTTCCTTAAATATAGAGACTAATACTGCACCCAGTAATCCACATTTGGTCTCACCAAAGCCCTGTAGAATTGTTGCAAAACTTCTTTATTCCTGTTCTTCAATTCCTTTGCAATAAAGACCAACATGCCATTCACCTTCCTACTTGCTTGTGCCATGTTAACTTGCTTGTTGTTCCTTTACATTTACATTGACAAGTTTCAGACGTTAAAAAAAAAAATCTGCTTTTCTATTCTTAAGACTAAAGTGAATAATTTCACACTTACCCATTTATCCTCCATCTGCCATCTTGTTATCCACTCGCTTAAGGACCTTCCAGTCCCGCCAATGTCAAAGGCTCACTGGTCCAGTTCCCCCACAATGGTTGACGGGTGAGGGGCAGGAGTTGGGGGAGGAGGTGGTGTTGACAAATTGCAACCAACCTATCTATATCTCTTTGCAGCCACTCTGTGTCCTCCCCAAAGCTCTCCTTTCCACCCACCTTTGTATCACCAGCAAACAGAGACGCCTTACGCTTTGTATTTTCATCTAAGTAACTAATAGAGATTGTAAGTAAATCACTGAGACCCCAGCACTGTTCTGAGAGCCACTCCATTAGTTAAACCTGCCAATTTAAAAATGCCCCATTAATGCCCACTCTCTGCTATTGGTCCATTAACCCAGCCATTTTCAAAGTCGTGGTCGTGAACTGTGGGTGGGTCGTGGACAGGTGTCGGGAGGGTCGCAGGGCCATGCATCGCGGTATTCCTGATGACGGGAAATAGTGCCAATGTTCACAACAGCTGGCTTTTTAAAATAACAGCCGCGACTGGCTTTCAGAATGCTGGCCGTGCCACACATGTGTGCCTGCTAATCAATGGGCAGGCCCGAAGCCCAACGAGAAAAACAGCTTCCTCCTATCTTCAGCGCACTGACCCAAGATTAGATTTTTTTTAAATTGGATGCAGTGTTCCTGCCTCAAGGGATGGAACAGAGCAGATCATGGGTCCCGAACACTGATGTCACGTGCTCTGGGCGAGATTGCGATACCTCAATTTTCTTAGCAACAAACAAGCAACAGGAGTGATGAATTTAAAATGGTTTGTTTTGCAATAAGGGAGAGAGGGTCAGAGACACAAACAGGCCAGGATCCTCACAATTAAACCTGCTGGAGTGAATGGCTCAGGAGAATCCACAACAGGACAAAGCAGGGCTGGTGTGAGCAGCTCAGGAGATTCCACAACAGGACAAAGCAGAGCTGGTGAGAGCTGTTCAGGAAAGTCCACAGTAGGACAAAGCAGGGCTGGTGTGAGCAGCTCAGGAGAGTCCACAACAGGACAAAGCAGGGCTGGTGTGAGCAGCTCAGGAGATTCCACAACAGGACAAAGCAGAGCTGGTGTGAGCAGCTCAGGAGAGTCCACAACAGGACAAAGCAGAGCTGGTGTGAGCAGCACAGGAGAGTCCACAACAGGACAAAGCAGAGCTGGTGAGAGCTGTACAGGAGAATCCACAGAAGAACAAAGCATAGCTGGTGTGAGCTGTTCAGGAGAGTCCACAACAGGACAAAGCAGAGCTGGTGTGAGCTGCTCGGAAGGGTCCACAACAGCACAAAGCACTGCTGGTGTGAGCTGCTCAGGAGGGTCTACAACAGGACAAATCAGTGCTGGTGTGAGGACAAAGGCTTCTGGTGAAAAGTCCATGAGGAAGAAGGTGAAAGCAGGCACAAGGCAATATAACAATGATTTTCTAAGGCAAGGTATGGCTTTTTAATTGTGCCAATGCAAATCAAGATGCAAAGTACATGTGTGTTTTATGCAAGGAAGCACTGGAAAATTAAAGTTTAAAACCCTTAAAAATTCAAAGTGTAGCCATGTAAAATGGCCACCTGCAAAGGACCATGGGAATTGTGGCCAATTTGGGACACAGGCAGGTACACAGCCTCTGTGTATTGTGCAAAGAAACCAGACTTGACTGAAAGTTACATCCGTTAAGAATCAATCACCATTTTCCCCAAGACAATAGCATTCGCACTAAGGACCATCTACGATAGCAGACTAACTGGTGCCACCCCCCACACACCCCCCTGCCTTATTTGGAAAGGCCTACGTGCCTGGGACAATGATAGCTGGGACCCACCCAGCCATCGAGGTATCCGCCGCCTAATTGGCTAAGATCGATGAGGGTGATCGAAACCCATTGGACCTGGAGTAAGAATGGCCCAAAAGGGCACGAAAAGGACGAAGGATAAAAAGTCTTGCACACTAGAGATCGGTCTCTTTTGGGACCGGCATGTGTGCGATCAACTGGAGCAGAACAACCAAGTTCAAGGACCCGCGACCATTCCTGAAGGACGAGCCCAGCTAAAATGAACCCAACAACTTCCAACTGACCACGTAGACCCGGATAAAGGCTTTATCACACACAGTGCTGGTCACTCGAAGTTAAGTAAAGGTCATTTTAGTTGTTAGGTGTAGTTTAGTACGGAGCTGCATGTATTATTGCATAGAGATACAAGTCTTGTGTTTATTAATAAACTGTGTTTTTGAGCTAACATACTGTTGTGTGGTTATTTGGTCAATATAAGAAACAGCTTGTGGTTCACACAAAGGGTAAAAAGGCAACATTTATTGGTGACTCTGGCGGGATCTCGATTAGAAGTGACTCTGTTAATGTGAGGGATCCCACAGCTTTGAATTGAATTGGGGAAAGAGAACAAACCACAAGAGTAAGTTTCATATCAACCAAATAACCAAATTTCGGAAGTGTGCCCTAACCGCATGCGTAACTAACAGGGAAGGGTAAAGTAAACTCGTCAGACTTGCATGCAAATCTCGAGGGATTGTGAACCGGAATATAACCCTAAGCCATACCCATTGTTAGATCGACTCCTTATTCCCCCCTGTTCCAAGTTTTAAGTAGAGAAGAGATGGCAGCGCAGATGACAGAGAGAATGATGAACCCACGGTAGCAATCCGAGGTTACAGTCGTTGATAAATCAGAGCAGTGCCCCATACGGGAGGATGTGTTGAGAAAGTATTTAAAGGGGAAAGGATGGCTCCTTTGGTTGAATCTTTGTGCAAACACCGAGACAGGTCCAGGAAAGATAGGACAAATTCGGTGGGAGGATTTATGTGAGGTATATAACAAAAATGCAGTTACGTTCAGGAAGCCAATGGCAATAGTGTGCTGCTTGGCATAGTTAGTAGAGAAGGAGGAAGAGAATGAGGGAAACAGTAAAGAAAGTGAGAACATTATTGAGGAACTCCGGTGGAGGTTAGCCGCTAAAGACAGGGAAATCGCCGATGTTTAACGGGCCCACCAGCCTTGCATAGTACACCTGAGCAGCTTCCAAACCCAGTACAACAAGGCCTATCAAAATACACAGCGCGCAGTCTTGATAAGAGAAGAGACTGAAAACCAGGTCACCCAATTAACAAAGAAATGCGCCGATTTACAGGCAGCTTTAAGAGCGCTCCACCAGTCCACTAAAGAACAAAGGCAGAGCACCATTGATCACGTTAAATACCAGTGAAAGATATATAAGCTCCAGTCATTACTTTCAGTTCAGAATGGTTATATGTGTGCCTTCGGGACAGACAAGACAAATGATTACTGATCAAGGTGTTAAGATTCAAAACAGAGGTATAAAAGCCAACATAAGTGTACTTTACCTGAATGTTCATAGTATTCGGAATAAGGTAAATGAGTTGATGGTGCAAATCATCGTGAATGACTATGATTTAGCGGCCTTTACTGAAACATGGTTAAAGGATGGTCATGACTGGGAGTTAAATATCCAAGGGTATCAAACTATTTGGAAGGACAGAGTGGATGGTAAGGGAGCTGGTGTAGCTCTGTTATTTAAGGATGACATCTGGGCAATAGTAAGGGATGACATCGTTGCTATGGAGGATATGGTTGAATCCATTTGGGTGGAAATCAGGAATAGTAAGGCAAAAAAGTCACTGATAGGAGTAGTCTATATGCCACCAAATAGAAACATTATGGTGGGGCAGGCAATAAACAAAGAAATAATTGATGCATGTAGAAATAGTACAGCAGTTATTATGGGGGATTTTAATCTACATGTCGATTGTTTTAACCAGGTCGGTCAAGGCAGCCTTGAGGAGGAGTTTATAGAATTTATCCATGATAGTTTCCTAGAACAGTATGTCATGGAACCTCCGAGTGGTCCTAGGTCTGGTCCTGTGTAATGAGACACGATTGATTAATGATCTCATAGTTAGGGATCCTCTCAGAAGGAGCGATCACAATATGGTGGAATTTAAAATACAGATGGAGGGTCAGAAGGTAAATTCAAACACTAGTGTTTTGTGTTTAAAGAAAGGAGATTACAATGGGATGAGAGAAGAGCTAGCTAAGGTAGACTGAGAGCAAATACTTTATGGCGAAACAGTTGAGGAACAGTGGAGAACCTTCCAAGTGATTTTTCACAGTGCTCAGCAAAGGTTTATACCAACAAAAAGGAAGGACGGTAGAAAGAGGGAAAAACAACCGTGGATATCTAAGGAAATAAGGGAGAGTAGCAAATTGAAGGAAAAAGCATGCAAAGTGGCAAAGATTAATGGGAGTCTAGAGGACTGGGAAATCTTTAGGGGGAAACAGAAAGCTACTAAAAAAGCTATAAAGAAGAGTGAGATAGATTATGAGAGTAAACTTGCTCAGAATATAAAAACAGATAGTAAAAGTTTCTACAAATATATAAAACAAAAAAGAGTGGCTAAGGTAAATATTGGTCCTTCAGAGGATGAGAAGGGAGGTTTAATAATGGGAGATGAGGAATTGGCTGAGAAACTGAACAGGTTTTTTGGGTCGGTCTTCAAGTGGAAGACACAAATAACATGCCAGTGACTGATGGAAATGAGGATATGACAGATGAGGACCTTAAGATGATTATTTTCACTAAGGAGGTAGTGATGGCCAAACCAATGGGGCTAAAAGTAGACAAGTCTCCTGGTCCTGATGGAATGCATCCCAGAGTGCTAAAAGAGATGGCTAGGGAAATTCACAAATGCACTTGTGATAATTTACCAAAACTCATTGGACACCTGGGTTGGTCCCGGCAGATTGGAAATTAGCAAACGTGACACCTCTGTTTAAAAAGGAGGTAGGCAGAAAGCAGGTAATTATAGGCCAGTTAGCTTAACTTCGGTAGCAGGGAAGATGCTGGAATCTATCATCAAGGAAGAAATCGCGAGGTATCTGGATAGAAATTGTCCCATTGGGCAGACGCAGCAGGGGTTCATAAAGGGCAGGTTGTGCCTAACTAATTTAGTGGAATGTTGTGAGGACATTACCAGTGCACTAGATAATGGGGAGTCAATGGATGTGGCACATCTGGATTTCCAGGAAGCTTTTGACAAGGTGTCACACAAAAGGTCGCTGCATCAGATAAATATGCATAGCATTAAGGGTAAAGTAGTAGCATGGATAGAGGATTGGTTAATTAATAGAAAGCAAAGAGTGGGGATTAATGGGTGTTTCTCTGGTTGGCAATCATTAGCTAATGGTGTGCCTCAGGGATCAGTGTTGGGCCCACAATTGTTCATAATTTACATAGATGATTTGGAGTTAGGGACCAAGTGCAATGTGTCCAAGTTTGCAGACGACACTAAGATGAGTGGTAAAGCAAAAAGTGCAGAGGATACTGGAAGTCTTCAGAGGGATTTGGAGAGGTTAAATGAATGGGCTAGAGTCTGGCAGATGGAATACAATGTTGACAAATGTGAGGTTATCCATTTTGGTAGGAATAACAGCAAAAGGGATTATTATTTAAATTATAAAATATTAAAACATGCTGCTGTGCAGAGAGACCTGGGTGTGCCAGTGCATGAGTCGCAAAAAGTTGGTTTACAGGTGCAACAGGTGATTAATAAGGCAAATGGAGTTTTGTCCTTCATTGCTTGAGGGATGGAGTTTAAGACGAGGGAAGTTATGCTGCAATTGCAAAAAGTGTCAGTGAGGCCACACCTAGAGTATGGTGTTTAGTTTGGGTCTTCTTACCTGAGAAAGGACATACTGGCGCTGGAGGGCGTGCAGAGGAGATTCACTAGGTTAATCCCAAAGCTGAAGGGGTTGGATTATGAGGAGAGGTTGAGTAGACCGGGACTGTACTCATTGGAATTTAGAAGGATGCGAGGGGGATCTTATAGAAACATATAAAATTATGAAGGGAATAGATAAGATAGATGCGGGCAGGTTGTTTCCACTGGCGGGTGAAAGCAGAACTAGGGGGCATAGCCTCAAAATAAGGGGAAGTAGATTTAGCACTGAGCGTAGGAGGAACTTCTTTATCCAAAGGGTTGTGAATCTATGGAATTCCTTGCCCAGTGAAGCAGTTGAGGCTCCTTCATTAAATGTTTTTAAGATAAAGATAGATAGATTTTTGAAGAATAAAGGGATTAAGGGTTATGATGTTCGGGCCGGAAAGTGGAGCTGAGTCCACAAAAGATCAGCCATGATCTCATTGAATGGCGGAGCAGGCTCAAAGTGCCAGATGACCTACTCCTGCTCCTAGTTCGTATGAGGAAAAGATGGCAGATTGGGAAGAGTTAACTGAAAGCACGCAAATGTATGTTAAAGGAACGGAAAGTCAAAAGCAGCCACCACGCATCCAAAAAGAAAGGCACCGGCAGCACAGGCTGCACAGGTCGCACCAACCCCCACAGCTGCCTCGACACCCATGAATCCGATAACCACAGAGAGAGGATTAGAGACCAAGCAGGTCCAGATATCACCTACACCACCCCACTTTTCGTAACCCAGTTAAGGGACGCTTGCCGTGAAATTACTTCATTTCAGCCCACCACAGACCCACATAGCTTCTTCGAGGACGTGCGGCAGCAAAAGGTCATGTCCGGGTTAGATGAGAGGGAGGAAGTTAAATTGATAGTAATGAGTCTCAGCCAGTCGGTACGATCAGCTTTGCCAGACCCCCAAAACGTAGGAGGTGGAAGCCTAGAGGAAATGAAGGCCGCAATACTAGATGCAAGCGAATAAAATAAATGGGACCCGGTGGAGGGTTTGAACAAATGCAGGCAAAAGAAAGGGGAACATCCGACCGCCTTCGCCGGTCGCCTCTGGATACATTTCAAGGCAGTATATGGAAATTTAAACCGCGCTCTCCTAGATGAGGAAGAAACCAGTACATTAGTTTCACATGCCATGGAAGCAGGTAAAAGGGCTTGCGCAAACTATGATCCGGCAGATACCACACACAATGAGATTTGGGTACTGAGACGCCGATCCAGGGCAGGGCAACAGTCACTTCAGGATCAGATGGACCAGAACGGATCAGAAGCCACAATGTACCCAGTCAGAACTAGCCAGGAACCCGCATGCATAAATGAGGGCAGAAGAGAGTAGCATTACCTCCGAGAACAGTACCCCAGAGCACAAGCCCCAGCCCACACACCACGAGGTCCAGGTTACAATTGTGGACAACTAAGACATTTTGCCCGTGATTGCGGCCAAAACCCCCCACACCACCAACAACCACAACAGCCCAACCCCCACCCAGAAACAATAGGCTAGACCACGTTCACCAGCTGCGACAGCTAGAAGGCAACACTCGCTCAATGCATAATGTAAACGCCTGATCAGATAACTTATTTTATAACTCCCTAGATTGACGGTGCCCAGAGTCTCCAACATGTGCCTGTGACACGCGCTGGGATAACGTTGGAAGACCGGTAGTCACAGGCACAGTCAGGGGACAAGCAGTTGATTTTTTTTGGGACACAGGAGGATCCAGGAACATATTAAACTCCGCAAACCTATTCCAAAAAACACCCTGGCCCACCACAGATATCATCATACTCAGTGGATTCACAGGCCACATGCAAGAGGGATACATCACAGCCCCTATATCTGTCCAAATAGGAAACGTCGTTGTTCTCGTAGACCTACCCCCGACTGCAGAACACATCCTAGGCATAGACTTTATGAACTCCCATAACCTCTCCTTCGATCCCATAAACAAGTGTCTGGCGAATGTCCAAGACAGCGAGAGCCCCTGCCACGCTCTCAGTAGGAGATTACAAAAACAGGATTGGCTCAGTAGGGGTCTATTGGTTTAACCCTTCAGCAATTAGCACAGATTAGCACCATTAGACGGGTATTAGCCACATACAAAGGTGCGCTTGACCTACACAAGCACAACTGCAGGAACATTCCAGGTACGATTATGATCTCAGGTCCCGACCCCAAACCACAGAAACATGATGGATTTCCACAGCAGGCTGAGGGCGAAATTTTAAAGGTAATTAACAGTCTGTTAAAACAAGGAGTGATACGACCCGTTGCTTCCACTAATAATGCCCTGATTTGGCCCATTAAGAAACCAGACGGTTCATGGCAACTCACTATTGACTACCGCAAACTAAACAAAGTTACTCCTTTAACAGCCCCCACCATTGTCATGAGTCCCGCACCATGCTTAAGCAGGGAGTGCAAGCAAAGTATTTCACCGTGCTGGATATCAGCAATGGTTTTTGGTCCATTCCTCTAAATCGGGCTTGCCAGTATAAATTCGCATTCACTTTTCAAGGGCAACAGCACACATTAACGTATCTCCCTCAAGACTTCCATAATTACCCCTCCATTTCCACAGACAGGTAGCTGCTGGTCTTTCCAAATTCTCCCACCCCGAATGCCTAATTCAGTATGTAGGCAACCTGCTCCTACAAACCGATACCAGGGAAGAGCATGTAGCTCTATTGGCCGAATTACTAACCCTGCTCCAGTCCATCGGATATACGGTAAACCCCAAAAAGGCATAGATGTTGAGGGAAAAGGTACTTTATTTAGGCACCATTATTACCCACGGCAAATGTGAAATTGAACAAAAACGAACTGACTCCATTGTGAAATTGCCCCTACCCCATAATGTAAGTGCACCCCGCTTATGTTTAGGTTTAGTGGGATACTGCACAAATTATATAGATAGTTTTGCCACCAAGGCCGCCCCGCTATCAGAGCTTCTGAAAAAGAACACCCCATGGAATTGGCTTCCCCAGCACACAGACGCCATAGACGATTTAAAACTCGCCCGAGGTACAGCTCCCACTTTACAAGTCCCCGACCCCGACTTGCCAAATGCCATAGAAGTAGCAACCACCGACTGAACCCTCTCAGCAATGCTCCTACAGGAACGTGGCACGACTGATTAGGGCCGGTAGCCTATGCCTCTAGAGTTTTAGACTCCGTAGAACAAGGATTTTCTGCCTGTAAACGACACTTGCTTACAGTCATCTGGACAGTCCAGCACTTTACCTACATTACAGGCCTCAACCCAGTCACGATATTAACCGAGCACACCCCCACCCAACTGTTGTTAGACGGCAAACTAAAGGATGGTTCAGTTAGCTAGATCAGAGCAGCTCGCTGGACACTCTTATTACAAGGCAGGGATATTTCTGTGAAACATGCCGACACAAACGTTCTTAGCAGACAATTTACAATAGGCAGGGTCCCCACACAAATGCCAGATAATTGCAGCCGCACACTCCACAGGACCTTTTGTTCCCAAATCGCTACAACCACGTGTAAATAGTGAGACACAAAGTTCCCAAGACACAGGGAACACAGTAAAGATCTATGTAGATGGCTCCTCCATGATTGAGGATGAAGTAAGAATCGCAGGATGCGGGATTTACATGGAGGACTCACAGGGATGCCCATTAGAAGAGGTATCTTTAAAATTACCCGGCCACTTGGGTTCGCAGGCAGCCGAACTGGCAGCCATAGCTTATGTAATTGACCACCCAGACTCCTTTCCAACACCCACGGACATACACTCCGACAGCTTGTATGTTTGCAAAAGTCTAACAGAATTCCTTCCCCTATGGGAATCACGAGGTTTTGTATCTGCCAACGGAAAACCCCTACCCTCCGCCCCTCTCCTGAAACATATTCTTAACAAAGCCACCGGCCGCACGTACGGCATCATTAAAGTAAAGAGCCATCAACCCCCCCCGGGAATTGCAAGGCCGACGCCTTATCTAAAGCTGGATCATGCACTGGTCGCTACTGGATACCACCCTAGTGTGAACAGGTATATTCAATCCAGGTCTCCCAAACTAATATTGATGATTTATCTCAGGCACAGAAAGCAGACAACTCCCTTAAACAGGTACTGAACGGCACCGACCCAGCCCCCTATGACACACTCACAATACAGAATGGAATAGTGTTAAAGGACGGAATATATGTGGTCCCCACCCAAGACAGAAACCAGTTAATCTACCAATTCCATGACGGACACGGGCATCAGGGAATAGACACAACCATTGACCATTTAAGACCCTTGTGCTGATGGTCCCAATTAAAAAGCGATGTCACACATTATGTTGAGAATTGCCTCATTTGCACCCAGAACAATCCAGAACATTAGGCAAAGAAGGGACAATTAAGACACACCCGACCTGTAGAGGGCCCCTGGACAAATCTGCAAATTGATTACATTGGTCCCCTCCCTCCCTGCAGAAATGGTTTCAAGTGCTGGTCATCATAGATACATTTACAAAATTGATCAAAGTATTCCCCACACGTTCAAACACAGCAAAGGCCAGCACTAAAATTTTGACCCAACAGATCTTTACGCGTTAGTGTCTTCCACGCAGCATTGAGTCAGATCAAGGTTCCCACTTCACCGGCAAAGTAATACAAAACGTTATGACCATTTTCGGTATCAAACAGAAATTCCACATAGCCGACCACCCCCAGTTCAGCGGCATAGTAGAGCCATTAGGAAAACGGTACAGCAGAACAATTCCACTTGGGACTCGGTACTACCCTTTGCTCTCGTTATTATCAGGAACACAGTTTCCTGTTCCACAGGTTTCACCCCCCCTCCCCCCCCCCCCCCCCCCCCCCCCACACACACACACACACACACACACCCTGATGACAGGGAGACCCATGAAAGGCATTGAATATTTATTTGGGCTCGATTTGGCAAATCCCGCAGTAACTACGCTCACCCACGAAAAGGCAGTCCAACAGGCCACAGAAAACATTAAAGTAGCACAACTGGCTGCTGCTGTCCGACTAGGCGCTAGGAAAAAGCAGATTGAAGCCAGCTTTGACAAAAAGGTTCACCCCATAGAGTATACAATCGGGCAGTAAGTTATGATCTCGTTGCACAACCCCAACTGCTTCCTAGCCCCTAAATTTGCAGGTCCCTACTCCATCTCTGACAGAGTAAGCCCCTCTGTGTACAAGATAGCGTACCCCAATCGTAAGACTGGTTGGTTCCACATCACACAACTCAAACTCTACGGATCACAACGTTACCACACCCACCACTTAGCCTTGGTAATGGGAGAGGATGACGCTCTGCCCACTGACGACAAAGCCCAACGCCCACTCCAATCCTCCCCCCTTCGGGATGACACTCTCCCCTAGACTCCGCCCATACTCACAGGTTTCAATCTTGAACTTGAATCTGATGAGCCTCCTGGATTTGACTACCATTCCTAGCGACCTCCCCACCATCAGCTACCCCAGCCCCCGGAACGACGCCTTGGATTTTTCCGACTCCTTGTACGACTTTTTCGACGCCCACTCGCAGCAACGTTGCTTCCAATTCCAGTACACCAGTTCCCGAATACCCTCCATCACATGACAACCCTGATACTCCTTTTTGGCACCGTGACAATTCCTACAGGTTGGTAAGACATGACGAATTGGACTACCCACAGGCCAACGCGGCTACCGCCCCGGAATCTGCAGACACGAGTCTGGCAACCGGGAGAAGGTGATGATTTAAGCAATGAGCCCCTTCTGAGAAATGATTTAATGGAACTGATGCACGCAAATATTTGAGGTGTCCAGATGATGAGAAACGGACACTACCTAAGAATTAAGGTGTCCAAATTTCTGATGGAGCCTGCCCGTTTTCTTGTTTTTAACCTCCTCTTCTCTCCAAACATGGTTTTAATCTATGTCAGCCCGACACTCGGTTATACAGTCAGAACTATCCTTCTGATTAAACCGTCAAACATGGTCTACTGGCCAATGGCAGTTGAATGCATTACAATAAAACTACAAATTCTTCCTGTTCATCCCGGTCACCCAGGTAGGGAGTCACAGCACTGATCCCCGCCCTACTTGAGGGCCGCAAAATTATCCGGTCAATCACGCTCAGGTAGTGGAGTAACGGCACTAACCCCCGCCCCACCTAAAGATCCCACCATTCTTCTCCCACAGCAGCCCACACACACCACACATTTCTCATCATGCTCTCTGGAATGGTTTACTACCATTTGCTGCTTTGGGCAGGTCTTGAATCTTCCTTTCGGCTCCAAGTCGAAACCCTTGTTTCTTCCACTATTCTTTCAGACGCCTTCGGGTCACTTCCAAATGCTATTTACATGTGAAAACACAATGGTTGTTGATCACTGCTGCTACCCTGGGACTGGTAGGAAACTCTATAAAACTGGCCACCCTGAAATTCGGCTGGTTAAGCAAAGCCTCCCGTGGTTGCTAGTAAAGACGGAGAATGGTTGAATAAAGCATCCGCCCACTCCTCGCATCGACCACACAAGCTGTGAGACACTTGAATACTTGAGTTGAGACACTTGGATTAGTACCTCTCAAATTAAAAAAAAAAAACAAAATGGGGGAGTCACACATGGTGACAATCATAAAGGGAAACTGGAACTAAGAGAGAGAGACGAACACACACAGATATTAACCAACGATACTGACATGATACTATGCTTGATTCCCTCGGATTGCACAGAAACCAGACACCGCAGGATGAACCCAGCACCCATCACCTTCGTATGGATAATTGCCGTACTTGCCAGACTCTGAGCACATGTTTCCACAGCCCGGCGTCTGTGGTACCGTCCCCCAGATCCAGGGGAATGTGAGAGTGGCACCCTATGGGTGCGCAAGAACAAAAGCGTCATATTTGGGTGCAATAACCAATGAACAATTTACAGAAAGCCCAATGGGTCCACATCAGAATGTTACATTAGCACAACCAGAACAGAAGATTGGTGGGAACTCACTAATGAATGGTGCCCCGAAATTGGATGTTTAAATAAAATTGCAGGGAACACAATAAGAATTGGACAAAATTGCCCTGGGACACCCACTGAAGGTAATTTGGCAATACACATAATTAGAGTAGGACCCAAGCCAGCCCCGAGCGACACCACCCCACAGACCACCTCCAGTCAGAATACCACACAACAACTGTTAGAGATAGAGACTGAAACCCCCACCTAGTGGAAAGGCATTGCAAAACATAAGGCATAACAGAGACCCTGCTCCTGATTGCAGTAATCTATAGTGTAGTCCTCACATTCAAACTCCGTGAATGGAAGGCAAAAACCTCCTGGCCCCCTAGATACACGGTTCGAGCCCCCCTCTTTGGAATCCAATAGAACTCTACTAAGAATGTACAACTTACAAAAACTGTGATAACCACTGCTAAATAGACCCTTTATAACTCTGTACTGATGAAATGTGATAAGAAGGAAGACTGTGGTGCTGCTGTTTAAGTTTTGTAGATTTTGTGTTGTAGATAAGTTCTTTATGTAAAAACAGCAGCATGAGTGTAGCATAGAAAGTTTAGTTAGCAACCATCCATTTAGTATGAATTAAAGTTTAATTAATTTATATGAATTTAATTTAGATATAAAATAGCCAGTTGTAGAGAATTATTTTAATGAATGTATGTGATAAGGTATTAGGCAAAATTGTACAATGAAGTCTAGGACAGAGTAGAGTAGGACCTGAATTGACTGACCAGTGGCTGGCTTTATAAGGTAGACTACGGGATCAAGACTGTGATTCACCACGCTACGCGTTCAGGATCAAAAGGATGGAATGTAGCCATGTAAAATAGCCACCTGTAAAGGACCATGGGAATTGTGGTCAATTTGAGACACAGACAGGTACACAGCCTCAGTGTATTGTTCAAAGAAACCAGACTTGGCTGAAACTTGCATCCATTGAGAATCAATCGCCATTTTCTCCAAGACAATAGCATTCACATTTAGGACCATCAACGATAGCAGACTAATTAGCCCCCCCACTTATTTGGAAAGGCCTACGTGCCTGGGACAATGGTAGCTAGGACCCGCCCAGCCATCGAGGTATTTGCCCCCTAATTGGCTAAGATCGATTAGGATGATCGAAACCCTATCAATCCACTGGACCTGGAGTAAGGCCCGCCAAAATGGCACAAAAGAGATGAAGGATAAAAAGCCCTGCGCACTAGAGATCAGCCTCTTTTGGGACTGGCCTTTGAGCGACCAACTGGAGCAGAACAACCAAGTTCAAGGACCCGCGACCATTCCTGAAGAACGAGCCTAGCTGAGATAAACCCAACCACTTCCAAACCGACCACATGGACCCGGATATAGGCCTTATTTTGCACAGTGCCGGTCACTCAAAGTTAAGTAAAGGTCATCTTAGTTGTTTGGTGCAGTTTAGTACGGAGCCATGTGTATTATTGCATAGAGATACAAGTCTTGTGTCTATTAATAAACTGTGTTTTGAGCTAACATCCTATTGTGTGGTCATTTGGTCAATATAAGAAACAGCTTGTGGTTCACATAAAGGGCAAAAAAGCAACAAAAGGCATTTGAAGAATAAGCATGGCGAGTTCAAGGACAACATCTTGAGTTTTTTCAAGGGAAGCCGCAAGAACTTAAATCGCCACAAGAACTGAAACCCTCATCAGAAATGTTACATTGAATGCCATGGTACAATTGGCCTTTTACATGATAGTTTTTAGTGTAGCTGAAGAGAAAATGCCTAACACTGTCACAGAGAGATTAATTCTACCTGCCGCAATAGACATAGTTTATATAGTCCAGATGAGACCTTAGCAGAAAAAGTGAAATGCATCCCAGGAAGTGCTAACACAGTGGCTCGCCGAATTTGTGATATTGCTGGGAATTTAGAAGCGCAGCTTACTTCTCATTTGAAATCAGACAGGAGTTCTCAATACAACTGGATGAAAGTACAGATGTTTCTGATTGTCCAACCTTGCTGGTTTAAATAAGAAATGTTTGGCACAATGTATTTCCTGTGTTGCCTGGCATTACCAACCCACACGACAGGTGCAGAGATTTTTGAAGCATTGAATAGTTATGTGGGTGGGAAGTGTGGGCTCGACTGAGTTCATTGCTGTGGAATCACAAGCGACAGAGCAGCCAAAATTACAGGAAGTTATAATAAGGATTAATGAGGCAGTCATCAGGAAATTTTTGGAATCAATGTTTTATTCACCGTGAGGCATTGGCATCAAACGGAATTCCATCCGATCTTGAAGTGTTGTTGAAAGAAATGGTGAAAGTTGTGAATTTAGTTAAACACAGCGCACTCAATACCAGATGTTTTGAGACTTTGTGTTCCGATATGGGGGCCGAGCACACACATTTATTGTTCCACACAGAAGTACATTGGCTGTCAAGGGATTGGGTGCTATTCAGAGTTTACAAACTGAGGTATGAAATCCACGCTTTCCTTCGCGAGAAATCGTCTCCTCTGACTGACCTGTTTGCTGATGAAACTTGGATGCTAACTGTATCTTAGCTTGCAGACATGTTTTCAATTCTAAATGAACTGAACCTCAAATTACAAGAGAAGGATGATGATTTGTTTCACACTGTGAAGAAATCAAAGCTTTCCAAAAGCCATTGAAAGTTTTGCAATTGTGTGTGCAAAGCCATAATTACTATACATTCCCCACACTCCTACAGCACATCAAAGGAAACAGCATTAGTCAGGGAAATGTCAATGGACTGGCAAGCCTTATTTAGTCGTATCTGGCTGCGCTGATCAACAGTTTTGTCGCTAGGTTCCTGAGGAGAAGTTTCAGATTGTGAGAGAGAAGAGGTGGGTGAAAAATCTCTTTGAGTTTGCGACTCCAGAATAAGTTACTGTGACTCCAAATGATGAACCTGAACTTCTGCGCCTCAGCTGTCACATCTGGGGCGAAATTCTCTGCAGACCGTCGTAACGCCGATTTCCGGCGAGCAAAATTGGTGTAGATGACTCCGGCGTGGGGGCCTTCTTTTAGGCGGCTATTCTCCGTTCCCGGAGGGGCCAGCAGCGGACTGACGCGATACGCGTCAGTTTCACCAGCTGCGGAAATGTGGTGAGACCCGGCGTTTTTGGGGGGGGGGGAGGAGGAGGAGAGAGACAGACCGGCATTTTGGTGGGGGGGAGGAGGAGAGAGACAGACCCGGCATTTGGGGGGGGGGGGGGAGGAGAGAGACAGACCCGGCATTTGGGGGGGGGGGAGGGGGGACAGAGAGAGACAGACTGGCATTGGGGGGGGGGGGAGGAGGAGGAGAGAGACAGACTGGCATTTGGGGGGGGAGGAGGAGGAGAGAGACAGACCCGGCATTTGGGGGGGGGGGGGAGGAGAGAG
This sequence comes from Scyliorhinus canicula, assembly GCF_902713615.1. NCBI lineage: Eukaryota > Metazoa > Chordata > Chondrichthyes > Carcharhiniformes > Scyliorhinidae > Scyliorhinus > Scyliorhinus canicula. The sequence continues at coordinate 58,339,853 of NC_052163.1, forward strand.
ACAGACCCGGCATTTGGGGGGGGGGGTGGAGGAGGAGGAGAGAGACAGACCGGCATTTTGGGGGGGGAGGAGGAGGAGAGAGACAGACCCGGCATTTGGGGGGGGGGGGAGGAGAGAGACAGACCCAGCATTTGGGGGGGGGAGGAGGAGGAGAGAGACAGACCGGCATTTGGGGGGGGGGGGAGAGAGAGAGAGACAGACCCGGCGTTGGGGGTGGGAGGAGGAGAAGAGAGACAGACCCGGCATTTTGGGGGGGGGGGGGAGAGAGAGAGACAGACCCGGCGTTGGGGGGGTTGCGGCGTTGAGTTGAGAGGAGGGGGGGGGGGTTTGCGGCGTTGAGTTGAGAGGGGGGGGGTTGCGGTGTTGAGTTGAGAGAGGGGGGCGGCGTTGGAGGGGGTAGGGGGGGTGAAGGGGGTAGGGGTGGGGAGGGGTGATGAATGGGGTAGGGGTGGTGAGGGGGGGTCGGGGTAGGGGCAGCGGCGTGCAGAGGAGGGGGGCGACGGATGCCCGGGGCCAATGCACCGTCGCCCCCCCTCTGCACGCAGCTGCCCCTACCCCAACCCCCTCCCCTCACCACCCCTACCCCCTTCACCACCCCTACCCCCCTCCAACGCCGCACCCCCCCCCCCACTAACGCCGCATCCCCCCCCCCCACTAATGGAGGAAGGAAGGGGGGGAGGAGGAAGGAAGGGGGGAGGAGGAAGGAAGCGGGGAGGAGGAAGAAAGGGGGGGGAGGAGGAAGGAAGGGGGGAGGAGGAAGGAAGCGGGGAGGAGGAAGGAAGGGGGGAGGAGGAAGGAAGGGGGGGAGGAGGAAGGAAGGGGGGGAGGAGGAAGGAAGCGGGGAGGAGGAAGGAAGGGGGGAGGAGGAAGGAAGGGGGGAGGAGGAAGGAAGGGGGGAGGAGGAAGGAAGGGGGAGGAGGAAGGAAGGGGGAGGAGGAAGGAAGGGGGGGAGGAGGAAGGAAGGGGGGAGGAGGAAGGAAGGGGGGAGGAGGAAGGAAGGGGGGGAGGAGGAAGGAAGGAGGGAGGAGGAAGGAAGGGGGGAGGAGGAAGGAAGGGGGGAGGAGGAAGGAAGGGGGGAGGAGGACGAGAGGGGGGGGTGTGGGTACCGGCCTTCAGAGGGAGGGGGGGGTGTGGGTACCGGCTTCAGAGGGAGGGGGACGGGGTGCGGGTACCGGCGTTGAGGGGGGGGGACCCGGCGTTGAGAGGGGGGGGACCCGGCGTTGAGAGGGGGGGACCCGGCGTTGAGAGGGGGGGTTGCGGCGATGAGGGGGGTTGCGGCGTTGAGGGTGGGGGTTGCGGCGTTGCGAGAGATGGGGGTGGGCGGCGTTGGAGGGGGGTAGGGGTGGTGGGGAGGGGGGTAGGGGGGGTGGTGGGGAGGGGGGCATCCGTCGCCCCCCCTCTCTGCACGCCGCTGCCCCAACCCCCCCCCCGATGCCGCAACCCCCCCCCGATGCCGCAACCCCCCCCGATGCCGCATACCCCCCCGATTGCCGCAACCCCCCCCGACTTAGCCGCACCCCCACGATGCCGCACGCCCCCCCGATGCCGCAACCCACCCCCCGATGCCGCAAACCCCCCCCCCGACTGCCGCAACCCCCCCCCGATACCGCAACCCCCCGATGCCGCAACCACCCCCGATGCCGCAACCCACCCCCCCAATACGCAACCCCCCCGATGCCGCAACCCCCCCGATGCCGCAAACCCCCCCGATGCCGCAACCCCCCCCGATGCCGCAAACCCCCCCCGATGCCGCAACCCCCCCCCCGATGCCGCAACCCCCCCCGATGCCGCAACCCCCCCCCCCAACACTGAACGGCGTCAACCATCATCAATGATTGACGCCGTTTTAAAGCTACTCTGTTTTTCGCCGACGTGACCCGTGGCCACGTCGGCGGGACTTCGGCCCATCCGGGCCGGAGATTTGTGGAAACAAAAATATAATGAAATCCCGCCGGCGCCAGCTGTTTTCAGAGGCTGCCGGCGGGATTTTCACAGCGCCGGTTTTTGGCCGGTCAGAGAATAAAAAACCCTCCGGGAGCGGGATTAACGCCGCTGCCGGCCGATTCTCCGACCCTGCGTGGGGTCGGAGAATTTCGCCCCACATTAGAAACATGGCATAAGTCACAAGCAACGACCTACATGTGCGAGGTTGGATTTTCTGTCCTCACAAAGATGAAGACAGCACAAAGAAACTGGCTGAACAGAGCACCCTATATGCGCATTGCCCTCTCCTCCTGTGGCCCTGATTGATGTGAGATCGTGTGGACCAAGCAGGCTCACCTCACATTAAAGGTAAGATAAAATGGTGGGTCACAAAGGTCGGCTGGCATGGGAGCGTGGGTCGGCTGGAATGGGTCCCGCCGGCCGGCTGCTGCGGGCCCCGAAGGATGGCAGATTATTAAAAATGGGTCCTGGGCAAAAAAGATTGAAAACACTGCATCAACCAATCCTCTAGCTATGCTCATACATTACCTCCAACTTCAGGATTCCATATCTTGCCTATTAGCCTTTTAAGTAGCATCTTATCAAGTACCCTTTAGGAAAACAGTACACTACATTTACTGGTTCCCCTTCATCTGCACGACTAGTTGCAACCACAAAATTCTAATACATTTTTCAAACAGGATTTCCCTTTTCAAAAGCCATGTGACTTCTTCTCATCTAATCTGCGCTAATCTAATCAGACTATATTTTTCTAAGTGTATTGTAAGAGTCCTTTCTGTTATTTCCTTTGCTGCCATTTCTTTAATTTAGTTTAATTATTTTTGGTCTGTGGACCCATAATTGGAATTTTCTTTAAGCAGAGGAATCAAGTTGAAGCAGCCTACAAGTCAGGACAGTATGTTCCAGGTTTTGTATTTTGGAGTGGAGAAAATAGACTCGTCGCCGGCAAGTGAATCTTATGAGTCAGCTTGGAAAGAAGTCAGTTCGATTATCTGGCTGGCAAACTGTTGGTTGACCAAGGATAGTTTTCGGCCTCAAAAGAGTCAGTGATTGGGTCCTGCATGATGCTTCTGAGCTGGGCAGAAGTAATGATACCTTGAAAGGAGAAGGAACACTCTATCACGTTTCTCGCCAAATCACAATTCTATGTTGCCTCGACAGCGGCGTCAATGTGCTTCACAATACACATACAGTAAACGCCGTTGGCATATCATTAGCGGGCCTGACCTGGTATTCTCCAGGGCCACTGGGGCGAATTCCCAATGGCGAGGTTCACTTGTTCTTTTAAGAATCATGAAACAGGCACCGTGGCTGCTGAGGGAGAGAGTGGTGGTACAGAAAGTGTCCAACATGGCCATAGTTTGCTGACAGTTGTTTCGCTAGCAAGAGGATTCAGCCAGGGATGGGGAGGGGGGTGGCCAGTAGGTGGGCTATGGCGTTGGGGTAGACAGGCAACAGAGCACCTTTGCCGCGGCCTGCAAGGCAGCCATGGAGCTGCGCATGCCACTGACTGTCCACTGTCAATTTAGGGCCACAGGTTGTTTGGGTGTCCCCCAGGCCACCTCCTCGGTGCCCCCCGGCCCCAGCCGACCCATCAGCAGGGTGGGTACGCTCTAGCTCAACCAGTGCCATCTTGTTGGCTGGGTTGAGTGTGTGTGGGGAGTGTAATGTGTATATGTAGTTGCAGCTTGTCAGGCTTCCGAGTGTCAATCTTGGTCCGGCGAATCCGGCACCGTTTCCCATTGGAATCAATTATGTTCCATATGGTGCCGGTGCTAGCCATTAAATGGTCACTGAATCGATCCAGTGTGGCACCAATTTTTCTGTCACAGAAGTCCACGAATCCTACCCCGGTGTCAACACTTCGTGGGGGCATTCTCCGATTGCCGATGTCAAAATCGCATTTGGTGATTGGGCGGAGAATCCCTTTTAACGTGAAAATCGGGGGCGGTGCCTGTTTTTGGATGCTCCGCCCCCGCCAAAACGGCATCATCGGTGATTATGTCGTACACCATTGGGACGGTCTCAGGATGTCACCTTAAAGCTCTCTCCCGATGCTCCACCCCGATTGACCAACTTCCCGATGGCGTGGATCACTCGTGGTCTGAGGTTTCGTCAATCCCACGTGGCAGCTCCGGACTGTGTCAAGCGCCGCCACAGTCGGGGGAGGGGGGGGCGTTCCTCTGCTCGATGGGGCTTCGGCGGGTGCTGGGGGGACTGGTGGTGGTGGTGAGGGGGATTACAGGGGGGGGGGCACTATCTGGCAGGCTGGGTCCGCGAGCGACTGCCGCAATGTTGTACGGCACGACAGCTGCGGGTCGCCGGCATGCGCATGCGCGGCCAAGGACCCGGCAATTCTCCAGCCGTTTTTGTCGGGCATGCCGAGGGTTTTATGTGGTACGGCTGCTCGCCCACCCCACCAGACAGAGCATGAGTCTGGGGCGGCATCGGCTTTTTCGTCGTAAGACTAGACACATGTTTCGGACATAGCCTCAAAATCGGAGAATCCAGCCGTTAGTCTCAGAACAGAGAATCCAGCCCATTAACTAGAAGCCATCCTAGTGCATCAAATATCCTTTATCCTTTTATTTTTATTGATAATTCTTTACCTCTCAACCACCCTTGCCCCCTGTGTTTGTGTGTGTAGAGAATGGGGGTAATTAGAAAGAGTGGGTTGGGAAAGGGGTATTAGATATCAGTTATCATTTTGTCAGTTTAATCACATTACTGTCAAATAATAAAAGGTCATTTGTATTCACATTTTAAAAACCTGGTGACTGCAGTTCATTGAGCTCAGTCAAAGTCATCAGATATTTTAAAATAACATCTAATTTCACTTGTGGTGAGACTCTGGGCTCTGGGTCAAGTGGGGCTGGAATTAACCGTGCACTAGGCTATGGGGTTGCGACACTGTTGTTAAGACTTCTTAATAATCGATTCCAGCATTTTCCCAACAAATGACGTTAGGTGAATTCTTCTTTTAGTTCCTTGTTTTCTCACTCCCTCCTGCCTGAAAAAGCTGTGTTGCATTTGCCAACTTCCAATCTGCTAGGACAGTATCGGAATCGAAGAAAATTTACAGAATCGTAGCTAGTACATTCTCTACCTCTGCAGCTATCTCTTTTAGAAATTTATGGTTTAGGCCAAATCCCGGGGATCTGTCAGATTTTAGTCCCTTAACTTTCCCCAATACATCTTCTCTTCTGATATTAATTACCTTAATTTCCTTTAATATTTTAATCTCCTAAATTACCTATTGCTGGTATGTAACTTGTGTCATCTACTGTGAAGAAAGACACAAAATACTTGTTCAATGCCCCCATCATTTCCCCATTCACCATATTCATTTCTCTAGTCTCTACTTCTAAGGGATCTTTAGCTACTGTCTTCCATTTTATAAACTTATAAAAGTTTATATCTTTTTTAAAATTTCTGGCAAGTTTACTCTCATATTGGTGATCAATGCTCGGCACAACATCGAGGGCCGAAGGGCCTGTTCTGTGCTGTACTGTTCTATGTTCTATGTTCTATATTCTATTTTTTTTCTCTTCATCAACCTGATGATAGCCCTTTGTAGGTTTCTAAAACACTCCCAATCCTCAGTTCCTGTACTTGGCAATTTATAAGCCTGTTCTTTTGATCCAGGGGTTCACAAAATGGGGTCAATAGAATCCAAAAGGTCCACAGGAGCCAGCCTCTGATTAGACATGCAGCTCTGCAGCATTTTTCAAACTGTGCACAGTGGAAGATATTTTCTCTACTCAGTGGTATCTGACCAGCAGGCAACGGCAAACGTGACAATGCATCAGCATTGACATGGCTCTCTGACTGACGGTATTTGATCTCGTAGGAATGTGCAGATAAAGTTAAAGACCATCGTTGGAGTCTACTTGCTGCAAACGAAGGGATTACTTTGTGTGGCCCAAAAATAGCTGTTAAGGGCCTGTCGTCTGTCAACAATGTAAACAGATGACCATGTAGGTATTGGTGAAATTTCCGTCTGCCAAAAATGATACTCAGCATCTCCTTCTTCAACTGAGTGTAGTTAGAATTTGCACTTGTTAACGTATTTGATGCAAAAGCTATTGGTCTTTCTTCCCCTGAAGATGGTATATGGGACACCACCCCTCCAGTACCTTATGGCGAAGCTTCATGAGTAAGTTGTAATGGTAACTTCAGGTTGAAAACTCCCAATATCTCTGTCTTCTTCAGTGCACCTTTAGCTAATTAATATGCTTTTGCCCATTCTGATGTCCATTGCCTTGTGTGTTATGCACGCAAGGTATGCAACGGTTTCAGTTTGCTGGTGACATTCTCGACCAATTTTCCATAGTAGTTGGTTAAGCCGTGTAATGACCTTAGCTGAGTTACACTTGTTGGCTGTGGAATCTCCACAATGGGTTTCATTTTCCTACGTGCCTTGTGTAGACCCTTATTATTACATGTCCTAGATATTGTATGGATGTCTGCAATAAATCACATTTATCTTTTCTGACATGAAGACCATGCATCTGAAGGTGTTTCAGTGTTGCTTCTGAGTTTCAAAAGTGTTCTTGTTCATTGGTACCAGTGATTAATATATCATCAAGGTAACACTTGGTCCGTGGACCGTTGAACTAAAGCTGGTGCTGAGGTTATTCCAAAAGGCAATCTCTTTTGGTAGAATAGGGCTTTCTGTGTGGTGATGGCGAGCAGGTGTTGAGATTCAGCCGCAACATTCATTTGCAGGTAAGCCTGCGATAGGTCAATCTTGCTGAACCTCTGTCCTCCTGCTAGGCCTGCGAACAAACCCTCAATCATAGATTAAATAGAACATACAGTGCAGAAGGAGGGCATTTGGACCACTTAAGCTCTCCTAACCTTTTTGGACACCAAGGGCAATTTAGCGTGGCTAATCCACCTAACCTGCACATCTTTGGACCATGGGAGGAAACCGGAGCACCTGGAAGAACCCATGCAGACACGGGGAGAACGTGCAGACTCCGCACAGACAGTGATCCAGCGGGAATCAAACCTGGGACCTTGGCGCTGTGAAGCTCCAGTGCTAGCCACTGTGCTAGCGTGCTACCCAATCAATGATAGCGGGTATTGATCTACATATAGAATTGGTCTGATTGTTGTTTTAAAATCTCCGCAGTTATGAATTGTACCATCCTGCTTCCTAACAGTCATGGCGGCTTCTAAGACTCCTGTTTTCACAAACTCAGTAGTTCAGATTCTGCCTTTGGACGTATAGCACGGAGTACTGCTCTAGCCTTGAGACACTTCAGCTGGCTATTTTCTTTATCTTCAGGGACACTTGTACTCCTTTCGTGGATGCAAATGTGTCTTCAAATACACTGCCCTATTCTTTTGCAGAGAGTCTGTAAGTCCGACTTTGAATCAGCTAAGCTGTTTAGAGGACCCCAGTTCAGTTTAATCCTTTCCCGCCAAGAGCGGCCAAAGACAGTTGGAAAACTTCCCCGGACCACAAGGAGTGGTAGCTGCACATTTTGCCCACTTAGCTCTCCCTTGATTGTCATGTAATCTCTGAGAGGCACTACATCCTCATATGGGTCCTTAGGACGACATCTGCTGCCTTGAAAGGCAGATGATCCCGTTCCCGTTTGTAGATGATCTCAGGAATTAGGGAGATGGCAGCCACTGCATCGACCTCCATTCAGTTTCAGAATTATCCAAAAACCATGTGACTCACCATGGACTGAGAGTATGTTCAGCTTCAGTTCTTCATCAGAATGAAGCGCTATGCTGTGGTTATTGTTCTTTTCTTCCACAATGTTAATTTCTTTAGTTGAACTTATTTTGTTTCTTCCTTTAAATGAGCTCTGTGTCTTCCTTTGAATGTTCTTCTCTGGAGAAGCTATTTTACTCCAGCAAGTTCTTGCTGTCTGGCCAGTTCAGCTTTAAGTTTTACATTGGCCGTCCTTGCTCCAGCAATTGGCCCAATTTTGCACAGCAATGTTGCTGAGTAGACTTCCTCTGGGCAGCAGCCAGTTTATGAATCCTCGTGCTTGGTCCGAGCAAGAAGCCTCCTTAGCCATGAGTTCCATTGAGATGGCAATATCTAATGCTGTTTTCAGACTAAGACTTTGGTCCATTCATAATCTTCTCTGAATAGCCTAATTTCTCAAACCACAAACCAAACGATCCCTAAGTGTGTCGTCTAACGAGTCGCCAAATTCACTATTTTGCAAGACATTTGAGGGTTGTGACAAACTGCTCAATATTTTCCCCTTGTGACTGATCCTTTGATGAAGTCGAAACCTCTCCGCAATAATTAATGACTTTGGTGAAAAATAGTCTTCTAATATTTTAATCAATTCTTAATATGTCTTATCACTGGGTTTCTTGGACTGAACCAAGCTTCTCAACAAATTGAAAGCTTTACTTCCAATTGTACTTAGGAATGCAGGGACCTTAATATCTTCTGAAATTGTCTAGGCTGGAACATAATAGTGGAATCTTTCTGAATATGACTTCCAGTTCTCTGAGTCTTCATCAAATAATACCACAGCACCAAAATTTCTTGCCACTTATCAACAAAATTGGAATGCCCTCCCAACTTTCCTTCAATCAATGGTCCAGTTAAATTAAGTTGAACAGCTTGCAATGTGAGAATTTTTGTTCTCTGCCCTAAGTTACCTCCATATCTTAGTACACTGCACATGGTGAGCTCTGCAGCCTGAACTCCTCAGAGTGTTGGTTTCAAACCAATATGGGCCCTGCTTTTGAATTTGCCACCAAACAACCTTACTAGTTCCAATGCCAGGTGCCAAACCTTTTTTACTTAAAATAATTTTTCTCTGATCTGTTCCTCGTCACCAGTCTTCTTTTTGTACTATTGCACCTTTGTACTAACAGTATAAAATAATAGATTTCAGATGCATGTGCGTTGAATGTATAGCCACTAAAATGGTGTCCTGCAAAGGATGCTGGGAGAATTGGCCAAGTTCGAGGTCAAGCAGGCTTCAGCTCAAATGAACACTTAATAAATAAACTGCAGCTCAGGCCTTACAATACACTGAAAAAAGGCCATCCCCAGGCCATCCCAGGAACAATAGAACTGTTCTGTCAATCACACTTGTTTACCAGACACTGCGGCACCTAAACTCCTTATTTGGATGGGCCTACATGCCCCAAACACTTGCAGGCATGGCCACTGAGAGCCCACCCAAAAATCGATGTTGCAACCTTTGATTTGACTTGATTAATCAAGATAATCGAGCCCGGATCAATTGATTGACAAATGACCCAGAGACCGCCCATCAAAGGCACAAAATCCAAGTAGGTTAAAAGGTGCTGCACCACGATAGAATCTCTCTCTGCAGCAGCAACCAACAATGGTGACCATTCACTGGCCGCAGAGAAAGACCATCACCCGACTGAAGGAAGACCAGAGCCAGGAATAGACCAGACCAAGGACTGATCATTGAGGATGATAAGATTCGGGATACAGATGAAGCCCAATATCTGTCTGGTACTTGCTAGTCACACTGAAGTTAAGTTAAGGTCTTGTGCCTACTAGCTTTGTAGTTTGACTTAAGTGTCTGTTTGTGATCGATTAACAGTAACAATTTTGTGATAGTGAATAAATATTGAATCATTGTACGAAACAGACTTGTAGTCATTTGTCCATCGTATACTGGTTAACACACACTGTGGTTTAGGCACATCAAATGCAATAATCAATAGAGATTTATTAGATGGATGTTCAGTGTTCAAAGGCTTGTACTGAACTAAGGGCAAAAGCCTGCGATGTCATAGCCTGTCACATGGTTTGGCTCTTAAAGAGACATTGTGCGCAACTACAATGACCCACATATATAACAGTTTCAGTACAGCTACGACACTGGCACGTACCCAGCAATGTGAAAATTATTTGGGTATGTCCTGTGCACAAAAAGCAGGGAAATTTCAATCTAGACAATTATTGCTCCATCAATCTATGCTCGATTGTCACCAAAATTCTAGAAGGTGTTATTGACAGAGCTATCAAGTGGCACTTACACAGCATAACCTGACTAATTTGGCATCTGACATTGGAGCCATTCAACTCCCAACTTAATTACGGGCTTAGTTCAAACATGAACAGGGGGATGTTGGAGTTCAGGTGCATGGTGCTCTAAAGGTGAAGTCACAGGTCGATAGGAGTGTGAAGAAGGTTTTTGGCATGCTGGCCTTCATCAGTTAGGGCATTGAGTATAGAAGTTGGGAAGTTATGTGCAATTGTACAGGACGTTGATGAAGCCACACCTGGAGTATTGTGTTCAGTTTTGGTCGCCTATTAAACTGATGTATTGAACTGGAGAGAGTGCAGAAGTGATTTACAAGGATGTTGGCAGGACTCAAGGGATTGAGTTATAGGGAGAGATTGGACAGGCTAAGGCCTTTTTCTTTGGAGCGTAGGAGACTGAGGGGTGATCTTATGGAGGTGTACAAGATGATGAGAGGCATGGATAGGGTGAATGCACTCAGTCTTTTTCCCAGGGCTGGGGTATAGAGAACTAGAGGGCACATGTTTAAGTTAAGAAGGGCAAGAATTAATGGGAACCTAAGGAGCAACCTTTTTACACGGATGGTGGTATGTATGTGGAATGAGCTGCCAGAGGAAGTGGTTGAGGCAGGGACATTGACAACATTTAGAACATAGAACAGTACAGCACAGAACAGGCCCTTCGGCCCTCAATGTTGTGCCGAGCCATGATCACCCTACTCAAACCCACGTATCCACCCTATACCTGTAACCCAACAACCCCCCCCTTAACCTTACTTTTATTAGGACACTACGGGCAATTTAGTATGGCCAATCCACCTAACCCGCACATCTTTGGACTGTGGTAGGAAACCGGAGCACCCGGAGGAAACCCACGCACACGGGGGAGGACGTGCAGACTCCACACAGACAGTGACCCAGCCGGGAATCGAACCTGGGACCCTGGAGCTGTGAAGCATTTATGCTAACCACCATGCTACCCTGCTGCATAAAAGGCATTTGGACAGATACATGGATAGGAAAGGTTGAGAGGGATTGGGGTCAAATGCAGGTAAATGGGGTGAGCATAGATGTGCTTTTTGGTTGGCATGGACCAATTTGGGTCAAAAGGCCTTTCCCCAGTCTGTAAATTCTATGATTCTATGGAAAAAGGAGATGCATTTTGGAGATGAGATGAGAGTGCGGCATCAAGGAACCCTAGAAAAATTGAAGTCAATACAAATCAGAAGGCATCGTCTCCGCTGGTTGAAGTCATATCTAGCCCCAAGGAAGATGATTGTTGGTGTTGGGTTAATTACCTCAGTCATCGGATATCACTGCAGGAGTGCCTCAAGGTAGAGCCCAGGCCCAAATATCCTCAGCTGCTTCCCCAATGACCATTGCTACATTATGAGGTCAGAGATATGAATGTTTGCTGATGATGGCATGGTGTTCATGACTCCTCAGATACTGAAGCAGTCCATACGCCCATGCAGCAAGAGCTTGGCAACATTCATACCAGGCTGATGAGTGACAAGTAACATTTGCGCCACACAAGTGCCAGGTAATTATTATCTCCAACAAGAGAGAATCTAATCATCTCTCATTGATGTTGAACGGCAGTACCATTGGTGCATTATATAATCTACTATCAAAGTCTTGGGAGGTTACCATTGTCCAGAAACTTATTTGGACCAGCCATTTGAATACTGTGGCTACAAGGGAATTCTGCAACACGTTCTTCATCTCCTGAGTCCCCACATCAGTATTTGCAAGGCTCAAATCATGAGTGTGGTGAAATATCCTCTATTTTACTGGGTACAGCTCCAGCAATATTCAAGAAACCTGACACCATCCAGGAAAAAGCAGCCCACCTGATCGTCACTCCATCCAACACCATAAACATTCACTCCATCCACCCGTTGCATATAGTGACAGCATGTGTTTATCTACAAGAAGCACTGCAGCAGCTCATCAAGCCTCTTACCAAAGAAGGAGTCCTTTCAAGCCCGAAACCTCGGCAATCTTGAAAGCAGTAGATGCATGGAAACACAGCCACCTGCAAGATCCTCTCCAGACGGCAAACCATCCTGACTTGGAACCATTTGGTGTCCCTTGACTGTCGCTGGATGAAAATCCTGGAATTTCCTCCCTATCAGCACTGTGGGTGTACCTACACTAGATGGATTGCAGTGGTTCAAGGTGGTGATTCACTAACACTTTCTCAAGAGCAATTAGGGATGGGCAACAAATTCTGGTCTTGTCAGTGGGTCTGACATCCCATGAAAGGATAAAAAATAAAGCCACCCACCATGATCAAGCCCTTACTGATGTTCGGTACTTTGCACAGAAAGGTTTCATAGTCCACCTGTGCTGTCGTTGCCTTCAACAATCATCTTGTAACAATTTGGGGGCCAAGTCCCTTTTCCAATATTGACACTCAGTGGGCCACCTTATCACACGCAACCCCCCCCCCCCCCCCCCCCCCCCCCCCCGCCACCTTCCCACCACCACCCCTCCCCCTACCTTCGAACTCCAATGATAGAGTTAGTTATCAGACAAATACCATGTCGGCTGAGAGTCACCTGGTAGCTATTGTTGTTGGATCAGAAAGTTCTGCACTCAAATCCCAGAGGTTTGAACATATAATGTATATTGACACTTCAGTACAATATCAATGGACTGCTGCGCATTTAGAGGTGCAGTCTTTTGGATGCAATGTCAAATAGAATCCTCCTCTGTCCTGTTGGGTGAATACAAGACATTACAAGGCAATATTCGAAGAGGAGCAGGCAACTAATCCTGGTGTCCTGTCAATATTTATTCCTTGACCGACAATTTAAGACAGTCCAGGCGTTAACCCATTGTTGAGATTTTGAGTGCAATTTATTCACATTTAAATTCAATGTGTTAATGAAGTAGTTCATAAAATGCTTCATGCCATGTCAATCCAGTCTTTATCACATTGCTGTGTTATGGGAGCTTGCTGAGGGCAGACAGTGTTTCCCAGAACAGTGACTCAAACAACACTTTAAAAGTAGTTCACTGGCTGTAAAGCACTTTGCCACATCCTGAGGTCATGAATGGTGCTGGAAAAGCCTGATTCCTCTTTTTCCTTCAGTACTGTCAGTGCCCAAGACATTTGGTGCCAATATACAACAACAGATAAGACTTACAAAAGCAAGTTGCAGTGGCTATTAGAAATCTGAAATAAAATCAGAACAAGAAAGCAAATACAATTTGCGTGTTACTCAACAAAATTTGACTGAAAAATTGCTGCAAAGCAAAGAGTATGGAAAATTGGCTAGCCTGACCTTTGCACCCCGCTCTCAGATCAGTGCCCCCGTCGAACAAGGTTGCCACATGGGTTGGTAGTACTATAGTCCAGGCATACAGATGACCAAGGTTGGAGGGGGAAGATTTTCACCGTGCACCTCCAGGAATACATTGAGGGCGGGATTTTACGGCCTTGCCCGCCCACAGCCAGAGATTCCCGCCCATGGTCAACGGACCTTTACATGGTCCCCGTCCCGTCCGTGGCGATCTTAATAATAATAATAATCTTTATTAGTGTCACAAGTAGGCTTACATTAACACTGCAATGAAGTTACTGTGAAAATCCCCAAGTTGCCACATTCCGGTGCATGATTTGTTACACTGAGGGAGAATTTAGAATGTCCAATTTACCTACCAGGCACGTCTTTCGGAGCACCCGGAGGAATCCCACGCAGACATGGGAGAACGTGCAGACTCCGCACAAAAATGACCCAACCGGGAATAGAACCTGGGACCTTGGTGCTGTGAAGCAACAGTGCTAATCACAGTGCTACCATGCGGCAGGTTCTGCACCCTGATCCTACCCACCCAATCATTGTGCTCCCACAGATGCAAATATGTTGACCCTTTGGAGTTAAGTGAAGTCTGGAGACTCCACCTGCAGTGTGAAAATTTTAAGCATGTAAAGGCAGCTCCGAGACTATGAAAGTTTTAGTCCCGTGAGTCCTACCAATTGACCTACAGCCGAGATTTTAAGAATTATTTATTCAGGCTCAATAGCTTTCATGAAGGCATTTAGAGAAATATGACGGATATTTCCTCCAGAAATCCAGACAGGTATGTGTGGTGCACTCACTGTTAAGTCGAACAGTTCCCAGTGCCCTCCAGGAATTTTAGTGGGTGATTTGTTCCATTAATTAGTTCAGCTTTAAATCAGATTTCTTAAATTTCACCTCGCCAGATGCTTCACAGAGCTCAGAAGTTGAATATGGTTCACATCAGAACCTCAAATTGCAATCACAACTGGATGACAATTATGTGAAGCCAACTTTAAAGAAACCGAGTTATTTGGAACGGAAGATGAGGTAAAACCCGATACTTCAGTTGCCGAACCAATGTGCAAGCTTGTGATTTCTGATAGTCGGCATTGCCCACTGATGCTGATGACTGGAGGTCTGGTTTCCTAGTCTGGCGATCCCACCCAGGAGAAGTAGCGGTCATAAGCAGTGGACACACGGTTTCTCACAGTCCCCAAAACATCATCATCTCCTGTGCGAACAGAGGTAAAATCACTGAGTTCAGTAATGAGAGAGTGCTGCACTGTTGGGGAATAGTTGGGGAATAGCGTTGTTCCTGAGGCGGCACGACAGCACAGTGGTTAGCATTGTTGCTTCACAGGGCCAGGGACCTGGGTTTGATTCCCGGCTTGGGTCACTGTCTGTGCGGAGTCTGCACGTTCTCCCCGTGTTTGCGTGGGTTTCCTCTGGGCGCTCAGGTTTCCTCCCACGAGACCCGAAAGTCATGCTTATTCGGTGAATTGGACATTCTGAATTCTCCCTCAGTGTACCCGAACAGGCGCCTGAGTGTGGCGACTGGGGGATTTTCACAATAACTTAATTTCAGTGTTAATGTTAACCTAATTGTGACACTAATAAAGATTATTATATTTCTTTGCTGCTGCAAAGATAAAAGGTACTGAGGTAACCACACACTGGATTCTTTACAATCATGACGAGATGTTCATTAAGAGTTGTTGCTCATATAAACTAAGATGGAGAATTCTGCAGACACGGGCATATACTCCACTGATGTAACTACCCATCACATGACGCTTTACCAACCAGGATGAATTCTCTGATATATAACATCCTTCCCCCTTTACTGCATTAATTTAATGACAATCATTAACATTCATACAGCAGATCCACTTATGTATTATTCTTCACATAAATACAATTCAATGAGGCAGTCTCCGTGGTGGGCATCTATTCCTTTTTGGTATAATTTGGCGTTCTGGAACTTGGCTAATCGACACTTCGGAAGTGTCTTCATTCCTTTCTGTAGATGGTATTATCTGGGCAGTTACTTCAGTATCTGTCATTATAGGGATTGGAAAGTCCTCAGAAACAGAATCTGAACTTATCACTGTTCTGAAGTATCGCTCTCGAGATTTTCCAAGGAAAGAACTTCTTGAGAAGTTCCTGCAAACACATTTCATGCAGCAAATAGTTGATCAGCATGGCATTGCCAAGCTCTTTCATTATCTGTCTGTATGGAGTATAGCTTTTGCTAGGATCACAGCAGGTACCCATTTCTCATTGGTGGTATACTCTGAGCTAACACTCTCTGGTTGAATACTTGCTTTTTAGAGATTTTCTCCCTCCTAGCAATTTGTGCTTCTTGTTGTTGTTTAACAAGCGCGGGTTCAATTCCCATACCGACCTCCCGAACAGTCGCCGGAATGTGGCGACTTGGGGCTTTCCACAGTAACTTCATTGAAGCCTACTTGTGACAATAAGCGATTATTATTATTATTGACAATCTCTGAAGTATCAGGTGGAGTTAACAAATCAAACTGTGTTCATACTTTCCTCTTGAACAACAGCATTGCCGGGGAACTTTGCGTGGTAACATGTATAGTGGTCCGGTAAGACATTACGAATTTGGTGACTCATCTTGCCAATGTCCACTGGTTCTTTGATGCTTTGATAGAATGCTTTAAAGATTGCACAAAACGTTCAGCCAATCCATCCATTGCAGGATGATCTGGGGCTAACTTTATATGGTGTATATCATTTCCCCTCAAGTAGTCCTCAAACTCATTTGAAATAAACTGAGCACCATTGTCACTAACAATCTGCTCTGTTGTTCAACACCTTGAGAATATTTTGTCTAGTTTCTCAATGCTCTGCACAGTCATCGCTGACTTCATTATCGTAACTTCCGACCAGTTAGAATGTGCATCCACAATCATTAAGAACGTGTGACCCTTCAGTGGACCAGCATAAGCGATGTATATTCTCTGACATTTGGTGAATCTGCTATTCCCACTGATGGTTATAATAGTGGAGTGTTCCTTAGTTTTGCACAGGATTGGCATTGCCCAACTTTCTCTTCAATTTGAGCATGTAATCCTGGCCACCAAAAATAACTGCATGCGAATTCCTTCATCCTCACCACACCAGGATGTCCCTCATGCAGTTGGTCAATGGCTCTACTTCGCAAGCACGCAGGAATAATCACACAGATTCCCCATAAAACAACTCCATTCTGTACTGTCAACTCAAGTCTTTGTGTGATGTAGGGCTTGAGGTCTGGATTTTTCCTATCAATATCTGACAACGTTCCTTTTGGGGCGAAGTTCATCACCTTCCTGATCACTGGATAGGTTCTTGCATATCTTTAAACCTGAGAAGAAGTCACAGGTACAGTATCCATAAGCACAAAATACAGGATGTGACAAAATGTTCTTCTGGTTCATTCTTGACTTGTAATGGCAATCATGACAAAGCAGCAGCATTTGTATGTTGCTCTGACTTGTGATATTGGATATCGTAATTGTGGGCCGACAACAATATCAATGATCATATTTGCAATCTACTAGTTGCCAAAGAAGTTATACCCTTATACGCCCAAAGATTGTGGTCAAGGGTTGATGATCTGTCACACGAACCCGCCTCCCATTCATTGACTCTATCTACTGTTGGGCCTTGCGGCTGGTGGCCTGCAATAATGCTTTCCAGCATTGGCCCAACAGGCAAATTGCCAATGCGGATGTATTAAGTTGCCTGCCCCTGCCATAGAACATCCCGTCATCAACCCAGCAGATCATGCTGGCTTTAAATTTCTTAGACACTCTGTCAGTGTCCGCCTGCCACATCTGTAATTCGACCCAGAGAGATCCCATACTGTCAGAAGTGAAAAGAGTGACACTGGATGGATGGGACTACGAAAAATCTGTCTGGATGAGTTGACCTGCAAGGATGACATGATTGTGGGGGGATCACATGTAGTCATAAGAACATTGGAACTAGGAGCAGGAGTAGGCCATCTGGCCCCTCGAGCCTGCTCCACAATTCAATGAGATCATGGCTGATCTTTTGTGGACTCAGCTCCACCTTTCGGCCCGAACACCATAACCTTTAATCCCTTTATTCTTCAAAAAACTATCGATCTTTACCTTAAAAACATTTAATGAATAAGCCTCAACTGCTTCACTGGGCAAGGAATTCCATAGATTCACAACCCTTTGGGTGAAGAAGTTCCTCCTAAACTCAGTCCTAAATCTACTTCCCCTTATTTTGAGGCTATGCCCCCTAGTTCTGCTTTCACCCGCCAGTGGAAACAACCTGCCCGCATCTATCCTATCTATTCTCTTCATAATTTTATATGTTTCTATAAGATCACCCCTCATTCTTCTAAATTCCAATGAGTACAGTCCCAGTCTACTCAACCTCTCCTCGTAATCCAACCCCTTCAGCTCTGGGATTAACCTAGTGAATCTCCGCTGCACACCCTCCAGTGCCAGTACGTCCTTTCTCAAGTAAGTAGACCAAAACTGAACACACTACTCCAGGTGTGGCCTCACTAACACCTTATACAATTGCAGCATAACCTCCCTTGTCCTGAACTCCATCCGTCTAGCAATGAAGGACAAAATTCCATTCACCTTCTTAATGACCTGTTGCACCTGTAAACCAACTTTCTGTGACTCATGCACTAGCACACCCAGGTCTCTCTGCACAACAGCATGCTTTAATATTTATTGTTTAAATAATAATCCCGTTTGCTGTTATTCCTACCAAAATGGATAACCTCACATTTGTCAACATTGTATTCCATCTGCCAGACCCTAGCCCATTCACTTAACCTATCCAAATCCCTCTGCAGACTTCCAGTATCCTCTGCACTTTTTGCTTTACCACTCATCTTAGTGTCATCTGAAAACTTGGACACATTGCCCTTGGTCCCCAACTGGATATCCTGGCGCTAAGAGGCAGCAGTGTTAACCACTGTGTCACCGTGCTGATATTCATCGAATTTCTTCACACCGTATATAACTGCTAAGCCCTCCTTCTCAATCTGGGCATAGTTCTGTTCTGCTCTGAAAGGATCCCGGAGGCAAAGGCAATAGGGCACTCAGGACCCTCTCCTATTTTGTGGGATAAAACTGCCCCTATGCCATAAGGGGACGCATCACATGTGAGTACGATTGATTTTGCTGGGTCAAAATGCAGCAAGAGATTTGAGGACTGCAAGGCTTGCTTCACAACTCTAAATGCTTCCTCTTGGGTCTCCCTCCATTGTCACCGCTGACACCTCTTTAGTAGCTGGTGCAATGGTGCAATGTTGTGGCTAATTTCAAAATGAATCTTCCCTCATAATTTACCATGCCGATGAAGGATATGAGCTCACTGACATTTTTGAGTGCTGGTTCTTTGTATGAAATCTCGACTTTTTCTTCCAGGGGAAGCGACCCTGGTGAAATCCTAGGTAATTTTGAGTCCTGGAAAGTACGCTATTTGCATTTGAGGTGGACCTCTGGGTCCCGAAACCTCATTAATATTTCCTCTAGGCTGGACATGTGATCTTCAGGGTTAGTGCCGGTGAGTTACAAGTCATCAACGTAGACCATCACCTTGGTAATTCCATGGAGGATATTTTCCATTGTACACTGGAAAATAGCGCAGGCTAAAGCAATACTGAAAGGTCGTCTTGTGCACTGTATGAGATCCTTATGGGTATTTATTGTGGCAAACCTCTGAGACGTCCATTTCTAGTAGCAGGTAGGTGTGACTAAGGCCCAATTTCGAATAGGTAAGGTCCCCCACTAACTTAGCATAGACGTCCTCGATCCGGGGAATCAGGTACCTATCAACCTGGGAAGCCTGATTACGAAGTGTTTGTAGTCCCCACAAATTCTTATCGAACGATCTGCTTTGCGAATGGGGACTATTGGCATTGCCCACTCGCAAAACTGAGCTGGCTTGATTACGCCCAGCATCTCCAATCTCTTGAGCTCTGTTTCAACCGTCTGATGAAGTGCATATGGAACCAGTCTAGCTCTGAAGAACATGGACGCTAAATCCAGATTGACATAGATTTTAGCTATGACGCCTTTAATCTGGCCAAGTTTCTTGTGAAATATGTCTTCCTACCTCCTTATGACATCTTGAGGGACACCGTTGGATATTTTGAAAATTTGCAGCCTAAATTGAAATGAAATGAAATGAAAATCGCTTATTGTCACAAGTAGGCTTCAATGAAGTTACTGTGAAAAGTCCCTAGTCGCCACATTCTGGTGCCTGTTCGGGGAGGCTGGTATGGGAATTGAACCCGCGCTGCTGGCCTGCCTTGGTCTGCTTTAAAAGCCAGCTATTTAGCTCTGTGCTAAACTAGCCCATCTCAGATTTTCATTAATTCAATGTTGGACATATCTCCTCTTTTTTCTGGGTGAACCAAATTTTGTAGTAACATAAAAGTTTTGCACCCAACTGAGCTGAGAAATGTTGCGACATTTAGGTCCTCCTGTGACTGATTTGCTATGAGAAATAATTGGAATCTTTCCTCATATCTGTTCCAAGTCTCAAAGTTTTAATCAAATGGATCCATGCCACCCATTTTTCCCACTATTTTCTGATCCCAGCTCCTAGAGTCTACACTTCAACCAACTTCCACCTTTTTACTCCGGGAAGTAGTCCATGCAAAGTCGACAGACTTCAAAATCCCCATTCCCTGAAACCCATTTAGCGCTGCCACATGTGGGGTCCCTGCAGCTCAGACCCTACTCACTTTAACGTCAAGCAAACTTTCCCCGACTGTCGGTCTTCTTACAGTTGCGGTCAACAGATTTTTTAAGCCTTGAGCATCGTCAGCAGTGCTTCCCCAACATATGTGTGTACAAGTCTGTTCCCGCAAATCTCCTGTTGTTCCTGATGCCGCCTTCACTGTTTAGTTAACAAAATGTCTGCTTCCAGCGATTTCTTTCTGCCTCAATCCTCATCGCCAACTTTATTTTATGTTATATCTCTTTGTTGCCATAAAAGGAAAAGGGTATGGAGGTGCCTACACTCTGGATTCTTGTAGAACAGGATGAGAGGTTTATTCAGAGTTGATGTTCATCTAATTCAAGGTGGAGAACTCTGCAAATCCTGTGAAAACACTCTGTTGATGTCACAACAATCATGTGATGTTTTACCAGCAGGGATGTATTCTCTAATACATAAAAGGCTTTAAAGTGCAACCATTATTTCTTATCTTCTCTGTCCCTCAGATTGAGACATCAAACCGAGGCCTTGCCTGTCCTCTCAGGTGGACGGGGAAGATTCCATGGCACTACTAGAATAACACTAAAATAGGGCTGGAATTCTCCGGCCATTGGGATTCTCTTTTCCCACTGGCAGGGCACCCTCGCCCGTTGGTTTCCCATCCGCATGTGGTGGCTTAAATGGGAAAACCCATTAGCAAGTGGCGGGAAGAGAGAATCCCATCTCCAACGAGTGGGTCAGGCTTCTTCAGGACTCTGCCTGCTGCTCCAGCATCGAAAGGCGGCCCTGCATGGCCGGCGAGGGTCCACGCATGCGTGCGACAGCCGTTTCCGTGCCGGCGCGGAGCAACATGTCGGAGACCTACAGCAGACCTGCGCAGAAGGAGGTAGGCGCCCTCCAGATGGCGGGCGGGCGCCGATCGGAAGTCCCTCGTCGCGGACCTGGACCCTGTGGAGGCCCCCCCACCATGTCAGATCCCCCCACACCAGGACGTCCACCGCGGTTGCAGGTCCAAGCTCCCGCTAACAGGTCGAAACCACAGCGGCGGGACTCAGCGGAACACGGCGGGAGTTCAGCCGGTCGCCCATAGAGAATGACCGCAGGGGCCACTTTCAGCGGCCCCTGACCGGCGCCACAGCGACTGTACAGGCGCGATTGCCGCTGATTCTCTGGTCGCCGGAGAATCACGTCCCGGTGTCAGAGCGGCATGGCGGGAATCCCGCCCATGGCTGGCGGACCAGAGAATCCTGCCCCAGGTGACCTAGTCAGTGCTCTTTGTGGAACCTTGCAGTGTACAAGTTGGCTGACATCGTTCCTATGTTACCAACAGTTACTACACTTCCATAGGAGTGATGAAAAGGGTTTTAGGATATCATAAGAGGACCTACGGAGATGTAAGGTCCTTCCATCTTTTAACAGCTTCAAACCATCTTTGCAAATAAACCAGTTACCTCATTGTTATTCTTTACTTTCATACGAACATACGAATTAGGAGCAGCATTAGGCAATTCAGCCCCTCGAGCCTGCTCTGTCATTTGATAAGATCATGGCTGATCAATGTAAACCCACATTGCCACCTACCCAGGTAGCCTTTCACTCCCTTGATCGAGAATCTATCTACCTCTACCTTAAATGTATTTAAAAGCTCTGCGTCTACCACCTTTTGAGGGAGAGAGTTCCAAAGACTCAAGACCATTTGAGAGAAAATAAAATGTCCTCATCTGGGTCTTAAATGGGCGACCCCTTATTTTTAAACAGTGAACTGGGGCGGGATTCTCCCGTACCCGGCAGGGCGGGGGGTCCCAGCAGGACGGAGTCGTGCGAACCACTCCAGCGTCGGGCCGCCCCAAAGGTGCGGAATCCTCCACACCTTTCGGGGCTAGGCCTGCCCCGGAGTGGTTGGTGCCCCGCCAGCCAGCGTGGAAGGCCTTTGGAACCGCGCTAGCTGGGGCCGAGGGGATTCCGCCAGCCGGCGCGGGTCCGCGCTTGCACGGGAGCGTCAGCGGCTGCTGACGTCATCTCCGCGCATGCGCGGGGGGGGGGGGTTCACCCACGCGTCGGCCATGGTGGAGGCTTACATGGCTGACGCGTAGGTATAGAGTGCCCCCACGTCACAGGCCCTCCCGCGGATCGGGGGGCCCTGATCGTGGGCCAGGCCATCCTGGGGGCACCCCCCGGGGCCAGATCGCCCCATGCCCCCCCAGGACCCCAGAGCCCACCCGCGGCACCCGGTCCCAATTTAGTCCAATTTACGCCGGCGGGACCTGCATAGAACGATCGGGACTTCGGCCCATCGCAGGTCGGAGAATCGCTGGCGAGGGGGCGCCGACCGGCGCGGCGCGATTCCCGCCCCTACCGAATCTCCGGTGCCGGGGAATTCGGCAGCCGGCGGGGACGGGATTCACGCCAACCCCCGGCAATTCTCCGAACCGGCGGTGGGTCGGAGAATCCCACCCCAGTTCTTTCATTCACCTTCCCCTGGGCCTCAGAGATACTATTAGAACGGTGTGCACTTCAGCAGTCCTGGGCAGCAGAGAGTTAAAGATGGCCAGTAACCAGCAAAGGTTATGTTTTCTGATGTTTCACTGATCCGAAGGAGCTGCTTCACTTCAGATCAGCCTGTGTATTGATGTTCTGTAACAAGATCATCCCCTCCATATTTACATGTCTCTGACCTTTTAATTGCAATTCCAGGAAATGCATCATCCAGCGCAACTATCAGTTCCCATTGATTTGAAAGCCGAACTGCACACAAACTCAAGTAGATTTTCCATATGATGCTTAGTGGTCCTTCACACTGAGCAGTCCATCCGATTGCCCAAGAATAGTGAGTGTGCAAGCAGCAGAAATAACCATTTCCATTTGCTTTATATTGTTTGTTTTTTTCCCCACGGAGGTATTGTAATATATATTTTTTAAAGGTTTTAATTTGTCCTTTACGTGCAGGCAGCTGAGGGAGGTGGGAGCATGGAGGAATGTATGGGACATTCAACCACTTTGGATGGCTGATTTTAACCTCAACTCCATTTACTCGCCTTTGCTCCATATCCCTTTGTTAGCTATACCTAACATACATCTACCAATCATGATCTTGAAAGCTCCAATTGTCATGGATTTCACAACCTTTAGGGGAGATTCTTCCAGATTTCCATTCGGATTGCGTGAAAAATGCTTCATGCTTTCCCTGCCAAATGACCAGGTTCTAATTTTAAGACTGTTTCCCTTGTTGTAAATTCCCCCCAGCCACCAAATATTTAGATATTTTGAGCAACTCAATCAGACCATCCCTCAATCTCCTGCTCTCAAGGAAGGCAAGTCAAGTTTATGAAGGAGCGACTCTGACCCACCATCACGGTTAGAACCCTAGAATCATAGAATTCCTACAGTGCAGAGGGAGGCCATTCAGCCCATCGAGTCTGCACCAATCATCTGTAAGAGCATCCTAATTAGCCCTGTTCCCCCGCCGAGCCCCACAACCGCACATAACTGCACATCTTTGGGCACTAAAGGGCAATGTAACTTGGCAAAACCACCTTACCTGCACAGCTTTGGACTGTGGGATGAAACCAGAGCACCCGGAAGAGACCCACACAGACAGGAGGAGAAAGTGAAAACTCCACACAGACAGTCGCCCAAGGCCAGAATTGAACCTGGGTCCCTGGCGCTGTGAGGCTGCAGTACAAACCCACTGTGCTATTGCACCGCAGTGGGTGAGGATCCTTGTCTGTGATGGGGAAGCCATATCTAGTGCAAAAGTAGATGATTGTGGATGTTGGTGCCAATAATCTCATTTCCAGGACATCACTGCAGATCTTCTTCAGGGTAATCATTTTCAGCTGCTCAACCAATGACCTTCCTTACATCATATGGTCAGGAGCACAGGTGTTTCTGATGACTGAGCACGGTTCATGACTCCACAAATACTGAAGCAGTCTGCACCCCCATGCTCATTGTCAAAAAAGAACAAATCTTATGGGCTGGCCCTCTCTTCTTTAAAAATTCCCTATTCCTGGATCACTGCTAACACATCTAACAGCCCTCCTCACAGCCCGCCTATAATATTATTCTACTTTTAAGGAAGTGGGGTAGATAGAGAGGTGCTTCAATTTGTAAATGAAAACATCCGATTCTCATCTGTTCGACAGAACTTACAGCATTTGGAAGAGTAATGTTATAGTTCATGACTACCAAAGTCAATAGAAAATGAAGGAAATACGCTCACGTGTTCATCAATATATACTCCTCTGTGTCCCAGTTCATGTGACAGAGGTTAGTATGCCACACTGGAAATGGGACCAGCGCATTTCTCTCTTTCTCTTTCTCGCTGAAAGTTGGCCGGAGGGATTCTCCATCGGCCAACGTTAATTGGGTGGAGAATCGGTTTCGGCGCCATTTACCTACTGCCCTTGTTCTCCCAGGTACGCAGGTCATGGGTTTAGAAGGAATTGTTGAAGGAGCCTTGGTGAGATGCTCAGTGCATCTTGTTTATAATATACATTGTTGCCACTGTGCATCAAAGGTGGAGGGAGTGAAGGTTTAAGGTGGTGGGTGGGGTGCAAATCAAGGGGCTGCTTTATCCTGGATGGTGTTGAGCTTTTTGAGCATTGTTGGAGCTGCATTCATCCAGGCAAGGGGGGAGTATTCCATCACACTCCTAACTTGTAGATGGTGGACAGGCTTTGGGGGGGTCAGGAGGTGAATTACTCCCTTCAAAATTCCCAGCTTCTGACTTGCTCTGGTACCACAATATTTACATGGCTGGTTCAGTTCAATTTCTGTTCAACAGTAATCCCCTGGATGTTTATAATGATGCTATGTTATAGTTCCTATGTAAATTGCAGCTGTTGTGCTGGCGAAGTTGTTTTTTTAAGAACTTCACTAGCTCTGAGGTCTTCCATTATGTACTATGATGAACTACGTTACTTACCTTGAGTTCTGATTGAGACTTCAGAGTTCCAGACAAGGGGGTGGGACAGAAACCAATCTCAGAACAATCCTAGATAAAGGACATGGGTGGAGATCGTAAATAGATCCCATTGAACAAAGTGGAGAAAAAGGAGAAGAGCACTGACTTTGAATTAAAGAGAGAAAGTTGCGAGGGGAAGATTTGAAGCAAAGTGAGCTCGAAGAAAGCCTGAAGTTTGGTGACTGTGTGGGCGGTTAGGACAATGATACCCTTTTGCACCAGTAGTGTTGTGCTTAGCACACCCAAATATCTGAAAGTGTGCTTGGTGGGTGAAGATTGAGTGTACTCGATGATCCCAGACAAAAGAATCTCAGAACCCGAGATTGAAACCCTAGAAATGTATCTTGGTTGAATCCATCCAAATGAGAGCAACATGTGATCGAGAATTCCAAAGCCAGCTTGTCAAAATGCGGAAATTGGAAACCCTTGAGAGAAAGACTCAAGTGTCAGGGAGACCAGATGGCTCCTGGTGTGACAAACGTCCAGGAGGGTTGTTGAGAAATCCATAGATTCTACTTTGGTCGCATCTGTCACTTACTTTGCAGTGTGTTGCTTCTGACCATAGTTCATCAGTTGGTTTACATGTATCATATGCTTACCAATAATATTTGAGAGAAGGTGGATATGGTAAAATGTTTTATCTTTCCAATTTGTCAATCTCTAAAGATATAGCTGGAGTGAAGTGAATATTTGAACCATTTTTTGTGTCTGTATTGAGACCCTTTCCAACCTTTATGTCTGGCATAATATAGTTCATTTTTCTTGGTTAATAAACATTTTATTCTTTGTGTTAAAGATTCATCAGCAGACCCCTGTGAACTTCAGTAACTTTCCTCCATAGTTTCAAAAAAAAGTTAGGATCTATCAAACCAGGCTTCATTCTGGGATCTAACTTGTTCAGTATTAACGTCAGCTGGGATTGTAACAGTATCATGATATTCAGATAGTCCATCACTGGCATTTACAAACAGACTCAGGCCAAGGGAACAATTATTTAGAACAGCAACGAGGAGAAATTGCTTTGCTTAAAGGATTGTGAAATTTTGCAATTCTGTAGCCAGAAGGTTGTCGATGCTCCAATTTTGAATACATTTGCATCTAGGATAGACAGATTCTTGGTGTCTCAGAGAAATCAACAGATGTGAGGCGGGAAGGAAAATGAACTTGAAACCAAAGATCAGCCAGGATTGTATTGAGTGGCGGCGGATCAGGATTGTTGGGCTGAATGGTCTACTCCAACTCCTGTTTGAAGTTACAATCAGAACAACCATGGTCGTATTGAATAAAGGATGAGGTTTCATGGGCTGAATGGTCTACCCTGTTCCTATTTGAATTAACAATCAGATCGGCCATGATCGTAGTGAATGGAGGATCAGGCTTAATGGGCCGAATAGTCGATGCCTGGTCCTATTTGAATTTACAATCAGATCAACCATGATTGTATTGAATGGCGTAGCAGGTTCAAGGGGCCGAGTGGCCTACTCTTGCTCCTAATTAGTATGTTTGTATAACTCACATTTCTTGTGTTCTCATGTTCTCTGTTCGTGCATTCCAGAAAATCATTGTCTGGCTCCTCACCCACCTAAAATAAATGGGTTCACACCTCCACTGGAGCAGAACAAACAATTTCAAGGCAATTGCTTTAAGCATTCATAGTATAATGTCCAAGTTGAAAGCTGCAGTATTTTTCCAGCATTCCCAGGCTTTCACTGCTTCTGTCCACTTCCTCAGCCCTCGTCCCCAGAAAATTGCAAGCTTCTGTTACAGCAGAACATTGAGTTACTGAGAGCCCACTTGCCTTTAAAAATAAAATCGATCTTTAACAATTCCCTTAATCTTCATTTTTACATTTAATGGTTGCTTACCCATGTCCTCAGGTTACATAGCCCTGAGGTGCAGGTCCAAAATAAGCACACACAGTCAAAGCATCAGGAAATGAGAGCTTAAGAATCGTTAACTTAATTCAGGGAGGCCATGGGAGGAATGGTATGTACTGTAAAAATAAGCCAAGCTAGATCAACACATTCTCACTTACTTTGGGTATGCATGGGATTTTCTTTCCTCTCTTAAAGAAGAGCTCTCAGGTAAAAGGTGATTCATGAAGATAAACATCTCTAAGTCAAGGATGAGGAATGAACAGTGGAAATTGGCAATGGTATGGTAAATTAATTCCAGATCCAAGAATTAGCAGAATGCAAGGTTAAGTTTGGAGATGGCAAACAATTTTAACCTGATCGCCGGGGAAGTGAATCTATTAACTTACTCAGAGACTACTGGAAAGATCTTTCTATTTAACCTGACAAATAATCTGATTTTATAATCCACATTTTAAGAGGTCCTGCGGTCCAGTGGAGCAGCGGCCCTCCCTCTAAGCTTGAAGCTCTGGGTTCAAAGGTCACTCCAGGACTTGATGGCCAAGGAAGATGCATTCATAACGCAGCCAAACTGATTGAGTGTCAAATTGCAAATCCTTTCAATACATGCCAATGGGGGGGCGGGGGAGGGGGGGGGGGGGGTGGGGGGCAGGAGGCGGAGGGACTCCTCGTCAACCACATGATGGAAAGAAATTTGGAGACTCTACCATCACTATTCATAGCTCCAGATTACAATGTGCATGTAAAAACTCGTATTGCCTACGCAGCTTGAACTCCATGGTGGGAGGGGAGGAAATTGGCCCGAGAACTGTTCTGGAGCAGAGTGCTACTAACAGCACACAGTTCGATCCCTATTCCGGCTGGGGTGGGTTCAGGGCCTGCCTCCTTTCTCTACCTGTTGTGAGGGTTGGACCTGCCTTTGGGCAGAGAACTCAGGAAGAATCATAGAATTAACAGTGCAGAAGGAGGCTATTCGGCCCATCGAGTCTGCATCGGCCCTTGGAAAGAGCTACCCAACCAAGCCCACCCTATCCCCGTAACCCAGTAACCCCACACAACGTTTCTTTTTGGACACACAGGGCAATTTAGCATGGTTAACCCACCTAACCTGCACATCTTTAGACTGTGGGAGGAAACCGGAGCATCCGGAGGAAACCCACGTAGACACGGGGAGAATGGCAGACTCCGCGCAGACAGTGACCCAAGCCGGGAATCAAACCTCGGACCCTGGAGCTGTGAAGCAACTGTGCTAATCATTGTGCCACCGTGCCGCCCATTTTTTACAAACAGAAGAAGAAGCTAAATCTTGTGTTAAAAATTACTTTGTGTCATTGAGGGATGTATAAAAACCTCTCAGCGTAACATTGTGACTGGGTGGTCAGCACGGTGGCACAGTGGTTAGCACAGCTGCTTCACCGCGCCAAGGTCCCAGGCTCGATCCCAGCTCTGGATCACTGTCCATGGGGAGTTTGCACATTCTCCCCGTGTTTGCGTGGGTTTCGCCCCCGCGACCTAAAAGATGTGCATGGTGGGTGGATTGACCATGGTAAATTGCCCCTTATTTGGAAAGAAATAATTGGGTGATCTACATTTATAAAAAAAACACTGTGTGACTGGGGAATTGTTCACCATTTTCTTCCAAAGGTTTTTTAGTCAATCAGTGATTTAAGGGGAAACTAGTGCATGTGGAAGAAAGAAATAGAAGAATGTGTCGATAGGGTGAGATAAAACTGGTATAAGTTGACTGGACCAAGTATGGTCCGTTGCTGTAATACTGTACTATTCTGTATGAGAAAAGCCCACCATGTACCATTCCCTCTCATATTCCAGGATCTCCTTGCTTCCATTGGCAACGGTTAGCAGAATGCTTGGGAAGATAAGACGTACAAAGAGAACCTCACAAACTAATTCCTCAGAAGACCAACCAACCAACCAACGAAACTTTCATGCAAATCCCTTTGATGTCTCCTATTCAAGGTCCATCGACATTGCTGATATTGTCATGACAGTGTCACCAAAATGGGAAAATGCTGCTCTTAATGCTCTGATACTATCAAATGAAACATGCCATTTATACTCATGTCAAAGTTCAATTTTTGAGGCCAATTCTTTGGGCCAATAGTCATGGAGTTGACAATTGCCTGGGTAATGTTTTCGATGGATTGACATGCATGCTTGATTTGGATCCAATAAAGATCGTCACGCCAGAATAAGGTAAAAACAACACTGAAGAATTCATCTTAATTCGCCAATATTTAGTTATTTTTATAACATTGCAAGCTATATACATTTCAACCAACGCAGTACAAATGTATAGCATAACAAACTAACTGCAACACTTCAGGTTGAAATCATTCTGATCACCATCTGAATCACCAAACAATTCATCCCAATAACCTGATATGGATTTTCCTCACCTTCATCATTGGAAATTCTGGTAAATACGGGATCATAATTTTGGAAGCAAACATCCTCATTTCACTTCCTCAGTACCGTCAAGCACATTTAATATACCACATTTTAGACCAGGGGTTTTCAAACCGAGGATCTCGACCCATGGGTGGGCCGCGGGCAGGGTCCTGGAGGGTCGCGGCGCTTGGCCACGGCATTCCCGATCACGGGAGGAATGCCCGACGATGGTGGCAGGTTTTTATAAGCAAACTATGGAGTCCTCCCACCGGAAGCAGGGGCAGAGTGCAGGTCACACACCTAGTGCGCTGACATCATGTGTTCTGGGCGCGAGTGAGATACCTCCATTTTGTAGCTGCCAGCAGGGCTGGTGTGAACTCCAGGGCCTCTGGTGAACAACCCATGAAGAAGAAGCTGAAAACAGGAACAAAACAGCATAAAGATGATTACTTGAGGTATAGGTTAATTAATTGTGCCACTGCAAATCAGGATTCAAAATTCATGTGTGTTATATGCAGGGAAGCACTGGCAAATGAAAGTTTAAAACCCTCAAATATTCAAAGATATTTGAAGATTAAGCATGGCGTGTTCGAGGACAAACATCTTTATTTTTTTCAACGGATGCAATGAGATCTTAAATCATCAGCTGAAGTCATTACCAGAAATGTAACATAGAATAGCAAAGAAAGTGAGATTGTGAGGACAAAGCAGGCTCACCTGTCACATTAAAGGTAAGTGAAAATGGTGGGTCGCAAAGGTCAGCCGGCATGGGTCACAAAGGATGGCCGGTTGGCAAAAATGGGTCCCGGGCAAAAAAGTTTGAAAAACACTGGGCTGGATTCTCCGCCGTCAGGACGCTCTGGTTTGCCGGCAGCCCGGGGATTCCCGATGGCGTGTGGCTGCCCCACAATGGGAAACCCCATTGATCAGCCGGCGAAACGGAGCATCCCGCCGGTGTGCTGAACCAGAAATCTGGCACGGTGGGATGGAGGATCCAGCCCACTGTCTCAGACAATATTGAGATTATCTTCATTTCATGCATCTGAGAATATTTCCACCTCTGGTGAATGCTTTTTTAGCTTTCCAGCCAGCCGATTGTTCCACATCATTTGAACACAGTCCTTGAAAGGTTTATTTCTGTGCACATCCAATGGCTGAAGAACACTCGTCAATCCATTGTGAATAACTCCTACATTGGTGTTGTAGTATAAGGGTCTGGTATATACATGGTTAATGTGGGAGTGAGTACAGTACCACTGTTGCTCTGTTTACTTGCCATAAATATAGCAGTCAACATGGTCGCCTTCCTTAATCCTAGTTATGTTTACACTTAGAGTCGCCAGGTACCTCTCGATACCGCCACAAGGTTCAAACCCGAATACTGATCAAAGAGCCAATACACCAGTTAGTTAGTTCAAAGTCAATACTATTTATTTAAACACACAGTAATATCTACTCATGCACAAAGTACTACAAACTAAACTATCTCTAACGCTAATGCCTATACTTAACTTCGGGTGCCTACTCAGTCAGAGGAACAATAGCCGTTCTTCAGATCTGAGGTTGTTGGGTTCGAACACGTACAGGAGAACAGCTGAGGTTGTCCGTCTGGTAGTGAACATTGACCTTGAACTTACTTGCTTCTGGTAAGGGGCTGGTTTAGCTCACCAGGCTAAATCGCTGGCTTTTAAAGCAGACCAAGCAGGCTAGCAGCACGGTTTGATTCCCGTACCAGCCTCCCTGGACAGGCACCGGAATGTGGCGACTAGGGGCTTTTCCCAGTAACTTCATTGAAGCCTATTCATGACAATAAGCGATTTTCATTTCATTTCATTTCATTTTCATGCTGGTGGAAGGGTCTCTCCGCTTTGAGAGCCAAATCTAAGAGAGCGAATCTCACGTGGGGTTCCTTCTTATACCCGGAGGGGCTTCACGCGCTTTTAGGTGGGCCTTAAACTTGGCCCCAATCAATTGGGCCGCTTCCCGATCATTGCTATCGATCTTGACCAATAAAGGGGAGGGTGCCCTGATGGCTGGGTGTGTCTTACGCGGCCGTTGGCCTGGCTTTGTTTGTACTTTCGGTTTGGGGAACTGGCGCCGGGATGTCTGCAACAGTGTCAACTACCTGAGTGTTAGTCCTTTGTTTCCCGGAGATGGGCCATCAATATGCTAATCGACCCAGTGTTTCGATTCCGTCTGGTAACTGCTTCCCGAAAATAATTCAGGCACTGTGCCTGCTTGTTTTCCTAACATTGTCCACAATTCCCTACATTCTTTGCGAGTGTCCATTTTGTATTCTGGAAGTGGCCATCCCAGATGGCTACACCACGTACAAGGTGATATAAGAAGGCACATAACAGAGGCCTAGGGTCAGATTGGCGGTGGCCAGAGACATGTTAAGACCTAAGGTAGAGATCGCTCCTTGACTGTGCCCTTAACTGTATAATATATATTTTTAATGGGATTTTTGGCCCTCCTGTGGTGTGTTTTGCAGAGACGACCTGCAATTGACTGGCGGCGAGATCTTCTGGTCCCGCCCCTGTCAATAGGGTTTCCCATTGTTCATGTCCTCCGTTACTGGGGAACCAATGGCAAGGGAGTAGCAGGATGGAAGATTCCCGCCAGCGGGAACAGCCAGATAATCCCACACGTAGTTACAAGTAGTTAATAAAGACTTGCCATTAACATGCAGATGACTACGGAGACTTATTTAACAGACAACCTAATCCCTTTGGCTCATTTCAATTGTCTCAAATTCCATGCTTCTTTGATCCATTTCTTGCAACCGCCTTCATCCATCCAGCCTTTCTCGTGGACATAGATGACAACGCCTTTTTTCAAATTTCTCTTTGGAAGGAACGGTTGTGCTTGTATATCATCTTCGTCTTTAATTCTGTGACATCCATTATACAAGACGGATTCACTGTGGACCATGTCATTCCAGTGTCCATTCATCTTAACAAAGACGCAATTTCTTGAGCCAATCTTATTGTTGACATGCCGAAGTTCATCAGTGTTGCATCCGCATTTCTAACGCAGGTCAATTGATACGCATTCTTCTCATGGTGTTGGATGGCGAAACAGTGGAACTTAACGTCACGCTGAGGTGGCAGACTGTGAAATGTTTGTTTTCTGATGGAGGACTAAATTGTGCCTTTTCATGAACCTTGTGTGCCATCTGGCACTGGGGTGAATACCCAATCACCATTTTTCTTCACTTCTATGAGGGCATTGAGTGGGGTGGCTCAATGGCTGATACATTACCAATTTGCTGATGCTGTCACTTTTTTCTCCTGGTGAGACCACTTGCTCAGTCTTCCTCTGCTGGTGCAGTTATTCTGCAGCATCCTTTCTAATGTATTGGATAACTTTCTCCAGTCTCAAATTATTTTTCTCAGCCACACTAAACTCCCTTGCTGCTGCACAATTATAAGCATTCTAGTGATGTGCTGCAACTTTCATTTTAAATTGAGCTGCTTTCTTGTTATTCTTTCTCGAAGGCATTTGTGATAGATTATGCAATGCTCATTATTCTTGTCGGTTGGCTGGGAGATTGTGGCTAGAATTTGCAGAGGGAAAACAACATGGCTCCTGCACGTACCTTTAAACTAATGATGCATTGTAATGACCGGTGAGTAATTAATAATTAGAATGCAATTTGGTCACATGAAGTATTCTGTTTTTTTAGGCCAAAAGTCATGGAGTTGATTTTTACACGAGATTGACTCCTTCACGAATATATATATATCACACTTGCTTCTCCTGTTTCTTACAGCACACTGCCAATATAACACAGTATGTTCTCTGCCTTTTTATTCCTCTAATTTTTTATGAGTAACACATAAGCAAAAAATAATATGTTATTTTCTGTTCAGGGGAATGCCTCTCAACATAGTTCGTCAAGCATCACTTCTGCTGCCAGATTTCATCCACCCAGCCCTTCTTGTTGACATAGATAGCAATGTCTTTTTGCATCCTTCACTGGCCAATAAGGTCCTTCAAAAATCTGCTGAGAGCCGTTCGGAAGGAGCTTCTTTTTAACAACCCGCATGAGGCCTATGGGTTATCAGTCTCCCCATGAATCTCGCCGAATTTGAGCTCCCCTGCTAAGGGGGCAGGGAGCCCGAGGACAATCATGATTGAAATCTGTATAACGTCGACCAGGTATGGAACCGACGATACAGAGCTGGCTGGGATCTGATGTATATGGTAAATATAATTGCATTGAAATAAATCAAGTTTTCTTTTAACCATCTCGGTTCAGACTTGTTTATGGCCTACAAAACTGGCGATGAGGGTAAAACTGGATTACTGTCGACGTTGCTACTCTGTCACCTCCCTTTCACCGCTGGACTATTGTTGGAGAGTTTATTTTACATATGTAGCTTTGTTTGGAAGATTGGACATATTCAACCCAAGTTCAGGGATTGGACACAGAACACATGCATTACTTTTTCCTGGCAAACAATATCACAGATGTTGATCGACAGGCAGTAATATTGCTGATTGCCTGCGGAGTTCATATTTATGGTGAGATAAAAAGCCTTACATATCTCACAGCTCCAGACACTAAAACATTTGAACAATTGGTGACTCTAGTGGGTCAGCATTTCAACGCGAAACTATTTGTTACTGTACAGAGGTATTGTTTTAATACCTTAGGGAGGACCCCTGGCAAGTCCATAACCGAGTCTCTGATGAGGCTGCGAAAGCTAGCCGGATTTTGTGAATATGGAACTTCCCTTTCCGAAATGCTGCGCAACCGTTTGGTCTGCGGCGTAAATAATATGGCTACTCAAAGGAAGTTGTAACCGAACCATCCCAAGACCTTTAACAGGCCATCCAAATGTTATTTTCCTGCAAAACTGCTGAGAGAGGAGTGCAAGTGATCCAGGTGATGGAGGTAAACACTCTAGGATGTGCCTGCCCCATGAAGGCAATCCCTTGGAAACCTGCCCTAGTTGGAGTCAGGTCCATTGGTCAGGGACTGAAATGTCCCTGCGGGATACCTCCCAAGAATCTGTAGAGGGAGAGCCTGGGCTTTGTGGGACATGTGGATGCAGGAGCCAAAGGGAGTGCAAGACACGAGTCAGACAAATCTTGATTGGAGAGGGAGATTTTAACAAGTATCTTTAATCAGTGCTGAGAGGTGGAGAGGGCAGAGGAAATTCGCGTATCAAAGATATAAAAAAAGTCTCAACAGACTACATTTAACACAAAAACTGATGTTGTTTTTTTATCCAGAATATATAACTGAGCTGAAGATTATTAACATCAGCAAAACACACTCCTATGAACATGGTTTAGACATGAATGTCATTCCCAACAAATTCCAATCATTGTTATTTGTGAACTCATTGGTGCTTCCGCAGGTTCGATTGACTGAATCCCTGGCCACCATTGTACTGAAGCACCCTGAGTAGACCCCATCAAAATGACCATGCAAGTTATTGGGCATTCATTAGAGATGTCACTTGACATGGGAGCTGCAATTTCAGTTATTGGGAAGTAGACCTTCGACAGGATAAAAACAGGGGAGCAACAGTTAGACCTGCGGGACGCCGAGGCAAGGTCAGCAATTTACACTGGTAAATTGTTAGCCATTGCGGGAACCACAATCATAGAATCATAGAATTTACAGTGCAGAAGGAGACCATTCGGCCCATCGAGTCTGAGTCGGCCCTTAAAAAGAGCACCCTACTGAAGCCCACGTATCTACCCTATCCCCGTAACCCAGTAACCCCACTTAACATTTTTTGGACAGTAAGGGCAATTTTGCATGTGTCAACCCACCTAACACACACATCTTTGGACTGTGTGAGGAAACCAGAGCACCCGGATGGAATCCCACGCAGACACGGGGAGAACGTGCAGACTCCGCACAAACAGTGACCCAGCTGGGAATTGAACCTGGGACCCTGGAGCTGTGAAGCAACTGTGCTAACCACCATGCTACCATGCTGCCCCTATGACCACTGTAGTTTACAGACAGCAGTCGGTTCAACTTTCGTCGATCATAGTCATGGGACACGGCTCCAGCCTGCTCTGCTCGAATTGGCTAAAACATTTGCACCTGCATTGGAAGCAAATTTTCCTTGTACAAAGTGCTGGGAAAATACCCTGAGGTTTTCCAACCCGGACAGGGGGAAACCAAAGGGGGTGTGGCAAATTTTCAGGTTGACTCGGATGCACAACCCTGATATTTCAGAGCTCTCCCAGTCCCTTACTCTTTGTTGGCAAATTTTGAGGCCGAACTCAGCCGGCTTGAAGGCCTTGGGATCATTAGACCAGCAAGCTTTGCTGATTGGGCAGCATCCGGGGTCCCAATACTCAATCGTATTAGACGGTCAGAATGTGTGGGGCTTAAAAGTTGATAGTTAACAATGTTACCCAGTTGGATTGATATCCAATGCCCCGAATCGAGGACCTTTAAGCAAAATTGGCCAGTGGACACTCATTTACGAAGCTCGATGTAAGCCATGCGTACTTGCAGTTAGAATTGGACCTGGCTTCCCGTAAATATGTCACTATAAACACTCATAGAGGTCAATACGATGTATCAGCCCACCCTTTGGAGTGTCGTCAGCCTGTCATATCCTGCCATATTCCAGAGGGTCATGGAAAGAAAACCTCAGGTTTGCCACGAGTGGCAGTATATCTGGACGACGTATTAGTCAGCGTGGAAACTGAACAGGAGCATTTAAGTAATTTGGATGAGGTTCTCCATTCCTTCTCAGAGATGGATGTTCGCCTGTGGAGAGAAAAATGCATATTCCGCACGAGGGAGGTTGTGTTCCTTGGTTACTGAATGGACCGCTAGGGATCATACCCTGTCATGGAAAACGTACGGGTGATTCAGCAAGCTGTTACGCCTGAAAACGCCACAGAGTTGCAGTCTTTTTTGGGATTGGTGAACTATTACGGAAAGTTCATCACCGGCCTCGCGACCATGTTAGCCCCTCTTCACCTCCTCTTGTAAAAGAACCAGGAATGGGTGTGGAAAAAGCACCAGGAAGCAGCAGTCACGCAAGTAAAAAAACAATTGACTTCCTCCTCCTCTGGCTTGTTGACGCATTATGATCCCGCCAACGCACTAATTCTCATGTGTGAAGTATCACCCTATGACATGGTGCCATTTTATCACACGTGGAAGTGGTCGATAGCTTTGCCTGCCGGATACTGGCCGTGGCAATTATGTGAAAATTGAGAAAGAGGGTCTGACAATTGTCTTCACCGTGAAGAAATTTCATCAGCGTGTGTAAAGTTGCCGATACACAATCATCGTGGAGCGCAATCCGCTGCTCAGTCTTTTTAAAGGAGACAAGGCGATTCGACCCACTGCCTACGCCAGGATACGGCGTTGGGCCGACCTATGAGTACTTGTTTGAGCACTGTCCGTGAAACCAGATTGCTAACGCAGATGCATTAAGCTGACTGAATTTGCCTGCGGGCCGTCCTTCTCCTCTCAGGACTGATGAGGTAGTGGCCACGCTCATCTTTATCAATTCATTGCCAATTACATCATCTCAAATTTGTGAATGGACACAGACCGACCTGGTCCTTTCAAAAGTCTGACACATAGTCCTGCACCGGGGTCAGCATAGAAGACTGCCAAACAGACCTGATTCTGAGGAATCTACACAACAGGCACGCGGGGAAGTCCAAAATGAAAATGCTCGCCCGTAACTACGTTTGGTGGCCAGGCTTAGCCACAGAGATAGAGGGGGTAGCCCAGCACTGCAGCGTATGTTAGGAACAACAAAATCTTCCATCAGCCGTGCCCTTTCACCCATGGGAATGGCTGGGGCGACCATGGGTGCAGTTGCTCACTGACTTCACTGGCCCCTTTCAAGCCTCGATGTTCTTACTCCTGATAGGTGCCCACTGAAATGGTTAGTATTCCATAGAATGTCACCGACCACCTTGAGGTCGACCATTGAGAAATTACACCCATCTTTCAGCAATCATGGTATCCCAGAAGTGTTAGTTACCGACAATGGAACGCCTTTCACAAGTGAAGAATTTGCAGTGTTCCTAAAGGATAACGGAGTCCGGCGCATCCGTACGCCCCATATCACCTGACTTCTATTGGGCTGGCACCTGATTTCCATTGGGCTGGCAGAAAGGGTGGTACAGATGTTCAAACGAGGGCTGACCAATCGGACGGGACACAAGACTGGCCAGGTTCATGTTCTGCTCTTGGACCACTGTGCATGCTGTGACCAGTGCAGAACCGGCCAAATTGCTAATGCGGCAAAGGCTTTGAACCCGCCTTTGTCTGAGTTCCCTGATATTGATGGGAAAGTACGCCACAGCCAGGATCAGCAACGGCGTTAGATGGAACCCGTTCAGACTGTACCAGGTGAGCAGTCTGTGTTTGCTTGACAGCTCCCAGTGGATATCCGGGACCATCATCCGCTAGACAGGGCTGGCATCTTATTATGTTCAGGCACAAGGTCGCACCATGAGAAAGCACCTCAATCACATAAGATCCAGAAGACCAGTCTGAGGAAAGGGCTTTGACAAAGAGTCATCTGGACTCGAAATGTTAGCTCTTTTCTCTCCCTACAGATGCTGCCAGACCAGCTGAGATTTTCCAGCATTTTCTCTTTTGGTTTCAGATTCCAGCATCCGCAGTAATTTGCTTTCATCTAGTCTTAGCAAAGATTCCTCAGGAAAGGAAAATTACGGTGAAACCAAATCCAATGGCAGTAGAGGCTAGAGCTTAACCCGAAGCGAGTCAGGAGGCTGAAATGAGAGAGGTCGTGGATATAGATTCTGAAATGGAAACCCAAGCGATGCAAGTCACCAACAGGGAGCAAAGCAGTGCAGCAGCCTCAGATAGTGCATCCACCGTGGCATTCCGATCGCAAGCGCCGTTTGCCGTCCAGATATACACTGCCAAATCCAGCACCACAAGTTCAGGAAGCACGGCCATGAGTGAAGAAAGTACGGAGCCCTGCTACTCTGCAGTCGACAGGAGAGTCTTTGGACTTTGGGGGTGGGAGGGATGTTACAACCCGCATGAAACCTCCAGGGTTGGAACAATCGGTTTCCCTGTGATTCTTGCCGAATACGAGCTCCTCCGCTCAGGGGGCGGGGAGCCCAAGGACAGTCATGACTGAGACCTGTATAAAGCCAGCCAGGTATGGAACCGACAATACAGACACAGCTGGGATCTGATGTACATTGTAAATATAAAAGCAAATTACTGCAGGTGCAGGAATCTGAAACGAAAGGGAAAATGCTGGAAAATCTCAGCAGTCTGGCAGCGTCTGCAGGGAGAGAAAAGAGCTAACGTTTCGAGCCCGATGACTCATTGTCAAAGCTAACAGACAGAGAAAGTGGGAAATATTTATACCGTGGAGTGAGAATGAAAGATGAGTCATAGCCACAGAAACCCAGGGAAACCGGGTGCTAATGGCCACAGATACCAAGGGAAAAGAGTGTTAATGGCAGTCCCCAGAGAGGACAAAAGATGTGAAAGGTCAAACAGCAGGGAAACTAACATCAGAGGATGAAGTGTAGGTGTGGGGAGAGGGGAAGGGGGAAGCAAAGAGAAGAAAGGTGCAGGAAAGGTGGATAAGATTGTGGGGGGGGGGGGGGGGAATTAAATGTATATTAAGAAAGAAAGAAATGGTAAAAGACAGTTAAAATGAAATGAAAACAAATGGGTCGAGGTGGGGCTGATCATCTGAAATTGTTGAATTAGATGATGAGACCAGAAAGCTGTAGCGTGCCTAACCGGAAGATGAGATGTTGTTTCTCCAGTTTGCGTTGTGCTTCACAGAACATTACAGCAGGCCAAGAACAGACATGTGGGCATGGGAGCAGGGTCTTTTGTTAAAATGGCAAGCAACAGGAAGGTCAGGATCCTGAATGCGCACAGACCGAAGATGCTCAGTCTGCGTTTGGTCTCCCTGATATAGAGGAGACCACATTGGGAGCAGTGAATGCAATCAACCAAATTGGAAGAGATGCAAGTGAAACGCTGCTTAACCTGGAATGAGTGTTTTGGGCCTGGAATGTTGAGCATGGAAGAGGTAAAGGGGCAGGTGTTACACCTTCTGCGATTGCATGGGAAGGTGCCATGGGTGATGGGAGAGGTACTGGGTATGGTGGAGGAGTGGACTAGATTGTCTCGGAGGGAACGGTCTCTGCGGAATGCTGCCAGAGGGAGTGAAGGGAAGATGTGTTTGGTGGTGGCATCACGCTGGAGTTGGCGAAAATGGTGGAAGATTATACTTTGCATTCGGAGGCTGGTGGGATGAAATGTGAGAACGAGGGGAGACTCTATCCTTGTTCTGGGAGGGAGTGGAGGGGGCGAGGGTAGTGGCACGGGAGATGGACCGCACACTGTTGAGGGCCCTGTCCACAACTGTAGGTGGGAAATCACGGACGAGGAAAAAGGAACACATTTTCGAAGCACCATTTTGAAAAGTGGCATCGTCGGAACAAATGCGACGGAGACAAAGGAGTTGAGAGAAAGGGATGGAGTCCTTACAGGGTGTAGGGTGTGAAGAGGTGTAGTCCAGATAGCTGTGGGAGTCAGTGGGCTTGTAGTGGATATTAGTGGATAGTCTATTGCCGGAAATGGAGACAGAAAGATCAAGGAAGGGAAGGGAAGTGTCTGAGAGGGACCAGGTGAAAGTGATGGAGGGGTGGAAACTGGAAGCGAAGTTGATGAATTTTTCCAGGTCCGGGCGAGAGCATGATGCGGCACTAAAATAGTCATCAATGTATCGGTAAAGGAGTTGTAGCAGGGGGCCCAGATGTTTGACTTTTCACATCTTTTGTCCTCTCTGGGGACTGCCATTAGCACTCTTTCACCTTGGTATCTGGGGTCATTAGCACCCGGTTTCCCTGGGTTTCTGTGGCTATGACTCATCTTTCATTCTCACTCCACAGTATAAATATTTCCCACTTTTTCTGTCTGTTAGCTTTGACAAAGAGCCATCGGACTCGAAACGTTAGCTCTTTTCTCTCCCTACAGATGCTGCCAGACTTACATTGTAAATATAATTGCTTTGCAATAAATCAAGTTTTCTTTTGACCATCTGGGTTCGGGCTTGTTTGTTGCCGACAAAACTTCTTTTCTGTTCTGACCAACATTTATCCTTCCCAACATTGCAAAACACTGATTATCAAAGCCATTTATCTCATTGCCATTTGTGAGGCTTGCTGTGTGCGAATTGGTTGCTGTGATTCCTGTACTGTAAATGTTCTTGACTTATTGCAAAGTGATTTAGATGACCTGGATTTGTGAAAATCACTATATAAATGCAAGTCTTATTTTTATGAATTTGCGTATTTGAAGACAGTCTCAGTGGGATCCTTGATTTAACTTGACTACAGATTGCCTTTCCCCCTTTTAGTCCCTGGCCAGGGTGTATGAAAAGGAGGCTAGACAGGGGACTGACTGGAGAGGCTTCCACCATGTATATTCAGTCATGGATCCTCAGTAAGGCCATGGTTGAGTTCCAATCTCC
The DNA here is from genome assembly GCF_902713615.1 of Scyliorhinus canicula. Lineage (NCBI taxonomy): Eukaryota > Metazoa > Chordata > Chondrichthyes > Carcharhiniformes > Scyliorhinidae > Scyliorhinus > Scyliorhinus canicula. Next base: position 58,380,550 of record NC_052163.1, read on the forward strand.
ATAGATGTGGCAGGCCAATACCAATGTCTAAGGAGGCTGGATAAATGAAGATTATTAATTAACTTCATGCATAATTTTAAACTACTGTGTGGTTATCTCTAATCGTTCTCTTCAAACAAAAGGAATATGTTGAGGCGTTGCACCTTTTTTGAACTATCCAGGAGCTGAGGGAGCCTATAAGTACCCATTGCTTTCTCCATGGTAACATCTTGGCCAATCAGAGTCAACATACCAACCAATCAGCACCCTTTTCTCCTGTAGAGCAAATTGTTATGATCATTTGAAATTTGGCATTCTTGTGTTTGTCCTGATGAGTGCAAGATGAAAAACTTCAGCAACATGACCCTCTTTGTGGCATTATAGATGGTGGTGATGTGATTATCATGAATAGAATGTTTATCGTACAGGAAGAGACAAATTGCCCATCAGATCCAAGTCCATTCTATGCAACAGCTACATGGCTAACCCCATTTACCTCCCTTTTCCCCACAGCCCTGCATACAATTTCCTTACAGATAATCATTCAATTTCCTTTTGATCGCCATGATTGAATCTCACACCAAACTCTCAAACCCGTGCTTTCCAAATTCTAATCACTCTCTGCATTAAAATATATTGCCCTCATGTTGTGAATTGCGCTTTCACGTATCTGATCGTCAGTCCAGAAGTAAAACACTCGAACACGTCAGTAACGAATATTCGTTTATTTACGGCCGGGACAAATCTCTAAGCAGTCGGGTAACTACCTTCGAGAAGTGCCAAAATCCCAGAATAAGGACTGTATTTTTATACATTTTACAGCTTAGGGGTGGTCCCCTTAAATTCCTAGATACACCTATGATTTGGCAAGGATCCAGAACATGTACATATATGGAATTATCCTTCGAGATCGGGAGGTTATTTTTGACATAATCATTAGCACAAGTCACTATTAATATTAATACAAAGGTTTTTGTATCCCATGGCCATCTGGCTTATCTCATTCCAAAGCCCATTCCTCTTACATCTCAATGTTTATTTGTTTCAACTGGTCAAACGAGCTTAAGTGCGTTATCTCTGCAATAAAGTAACGCTTCCCATTCATTCCATTCTTTGACTTTTTGACCTCTCTGCTTTCACAGATGCGGGTCAGAACATTAAATAGTACCAAAGCCACACTCCCCTCTTTCTATCCCATAACCTTCTGACATCTCTGCTTTCACAGATGCCGGTCAGAACATTAAATAGTACCAAAGCCACACTCCCCTCTTTCCATCCCATAACCTGTTGACATCTCTTTCACAGAGCTTTTCAGAACTGTTATATTAACCCTATCAGCGAAGTTCCAAATGAAATCCACTTCTACAATGTCGCCATTGCTTCTTTTGCCGAACACCTTGGGTGGGATTCTCCGACCCCTTGCCGGGTCGGACAATTGCCGGGGGTAGGCGTGAATACCGCCCCCGCTGGCTGCCGAATTCTCCGGCACCCAAAAATTACCGCTGACGCGAATCGCGCGCTCCACGACATTCTCCTAGGCAGGCGGCGCGATTCGCATCAGCGGTAATTTATGGACCCGGGCAGCCTGAATTCTCCCGACTGGATGGGCCGAAGTCCCGCCGATGGGTCATGTCGGCGTCAATTAAACCACTAATTTAACGGCATCAACCAGTTGTGATGGTTGACGCCGGCCAGCGCGCAGGTAGGTCTCGGCGTGGGGTGGCCGCAGGAGAAGTGATGGCACGGCCGCAGTTGGTGGTGAGGGGGCGGTATGTGTGTGGAGTGGGGGGTGTGTGTGTGTGGGGTGGGGGTGGGGTGTGGAGTGGGGGGTGTGTGTGTCGAGTGGGGGGATGCGTGTGAAGTGGGGGTGTGGAGTGGGGAGGTTGTGGAGTAGGGGAGGGTGCGGAGTAAGGGGGCTGTAGAGTAGGGGGAGTGTAGTCTAAGGGGGTGTGGAGTGGTGGGGGTGTGGAGTGGAGGGGGTTTGGAGTAGGGGGGGTGTAATGGGGGCTGAGGAGGCGGCGAGTGCCGGGAAGGAGAGGGCGCGTGCCGGGGTGGGGGGAGAGCGATGCCTGGGAGGAGCTGGTGAGTAACGGGGAGGGGGTAGGCCGAGTGCCAGTGAGGAGAGGCTGAGTGCCGGGGAGGGGGGTGGGCGAATGCTGGGGAGGGTGATGGGCGAGTGCCAGGGAGGGGGAAGGGCGAGTGCTGGGGAGGAGGGGGCGAGTGTCGGGGAGGAGAGGGCGAGTGCCGGTGAGGAGAGGGCGAGTGCCGAGGAGGAGAGGGTGAGTGCCGAGGAGGAGAGGGCGAGTGCCAAGGAGGAGAGGGCGAATGCTGGGGAGGAGAGGGTGAGTGCCAGTGAGGAGAGGGCGAGTGCCGAGGAGGAGAGGGTGAGCGCCGAGGAGGAGAGGGCGAGTGCCGGGGAGGAGAGGGTGAGTGCTGGGGAGGAGAGGGTGAGTGCCGGGGAGGGGGATGGACGAGTGCCGGGGAGGAGAGGGCGAGTGCCGGTGGGCAGAGGGCGAGTGCCGGGGAGGGGGGTGGCCGAGTGCCGGGGAGGAGAGGGTGAGTGCCGGGGAGGAGAGGGTGAGTGCCGGGGAGGAGAGGGTGGCCGAGTGCCGGGGAGGAGAGGGTGAGTGCCGGGGAGGGGGGAGGGCGAGTGCTGGGGAGGGGAGAGGGTGAGTGCCGGGGAGGGGGGAGGGCGAGTGCTGGGGAGGGGAGAGGGCGAGTGCCAGGAGGAGAGGGTGAGTGCCGGGGAGGGGGGTGGCCGAGTGCCGGGGAGGAGAGGGTGAGTGCCGGGGAGGGGGGTGGCCAAGTGCCGGGGAGGAGAGGGTGAGTGTCGGGGAGGAGAGGGTGAGTGCCGGGGAGGGTGGAGGGCGAGTGCTGGGGAGGGGAGAGGGCGAGTGCTGGGGAGGAGAGGATGAGAGCCGGGAGGAGAGGGCGAGTTCCGGGGAGGGGGATGGGCGGGTGCCAGGAGGACAGGGCGAGTGCCGGGGAATGGGGAGGGGTTGGGCGAGTGCCGGGGAGAGGGGTGGGGTTGGGGAGATTGTCCGCCTGGCCTGGTGCCAGCTTCCAACAGTCGTGACCATGCAGCCCATGGCACCTGGCTGCGTGAATACCGCCCCCGCCGGCTGCCCAATTCTCCGGCCCCCAAATTTGCCACCGACGCAAATCGCGCCACCCGCTTCGGAGAATGGCGAGGACCGGCGTGATGCTATGGGCCCCAGGGCTGCCCAAATTCTCCCGGCCAGATGGGCCAAAGTCCCGCCAATGGGTCATGTTGGCGTAAATTAAACCACTTATTTAACGGCGTGAACCAGTTGTGATGGTTGACGCCGGTGGCACGCTGGTAGGTCTTGGCGTGGGGTGGCCGCAGGAGAAGTGATGGCGCGGCCGCAGTTGGTGGTGAGGGGGCGGTGTGTGTGTGGAGTGGGGAGGGGGTGTGGAGTGGAGGGCTTTGTGTGGAGTGGGGGCCTGGAGTGGGGGGGGGTGGAGTGGAGAGTGTGGAGTGGGGTGGTTGTGGAGTAGGGGAGTGTGGAGTGGGTGGGGGTGGAGTAGAGGGGGGGTGGAGGGGGAGGTGGAGAGGTGACAGCGAGTGCCGGGGAGGGAGGAGGGTGAGTGCTCAGGAGGAGCTGACAAGTAATAGTGAGGGGGGTGGGCAAGTGCCGGGGAGGAGAGGGCGAGTGCCGGGGAGGAGAGGGCGAGTTCCGTGGAGTAGAGAGCGAGTGCCGGGGGGGAGTGGGCGAGTGCCGGGGAGGAGTGGGCGAGTGCCGGGGAGGAGTGGAGAGTGCCGGGGAGGGGGGAGAGCGAATGCCAGGGAGGCGACTGCCGGGAATGAGAGGGCGAGTGCCGGGGAGGAGAGGGCGAGTGCCGGGTAGGGAGGAGGGCGAGTGCCGGAGAGGAGAGAGCGAGAGCCGGGAAGGAGAAGGCGAGTGCCGGGGAGGAGAGTGCGAGAGCCGAGGAGGAGAGGGGCGACTGCCAGGGAGGGGGATGGGGCAGTGCTCGGGAGGGGCGAGAGCGAGTGCCAGGGAGGAGAGGGTGAGTGCCAGGGAGGAGGGCGAATGCCGGAGAGTGGGGAGGGCAAGAGCCGGGGAGGGGGGAGGAGGTGGGCAAGTGCCGGGGAGGGGGGAGGGGGTTGGGCAAGTGCCGAGGAGAGGGGAGTGGTTGGGGAGGTTGTCCGCCTGGCCAGGTGCCAGCTTCCTACAGTCGCGACCATGAAGCCATTGGTACCTGGCTGCGGGGCGTGTGGGGGGAGGGTGTTTATGGGCAATGATGACATGTCGTATACCCCACCCCTACCCCCTGCAGGCCGTTATGTTTGGTGATCACCCAGCGATCTTGGCCGCCATGGCGGGAGCCACACTTCTACGCGCGTCTGTGACGGGTGACACCATCGCGAATGGCGTCACGCCTCTGCTAGCCTATTCCGGGCCGGAGAATTTGTGCCGTTTTGGCGGGCCTGACGCCGGAGTGATTTGCGCCATTTTTGGCGCCAGGTTCCGGCCATCGCGCCGATTATCGGAGTATTCCGCCCCTTAAATCGGTGTCTCCGGTTCGCCGCCTTCCCTCAATGGGAACAGTTACTCTCTCCTTACGGTGTCTTCGCCCCTTAGGATTGTGAACACCTCTGTCAAATCACCTCTCAACTTGTGAACAACCTCAGCTTCACCACATATCCCCACAACTGATGCTTCGCATCCCAAGAAAGATTCTCAGAAATGTTTTCTACACTCTCTCTAAGAAACAGCCCAAGTTATGTGTTCCAGTTTCGCTGGTATGGTTTTTATCCCACTCCCTTCTGATACAGAAACTAAAGTACTGTTGAAACAGGCACTTTCATTCCATTGCAAAGTCATTCATTGCATCTCAAACACATTGGGAACTAATCGACTCCCTGTTCATCCAATTGCTTTGTGTTATGTGACATGCCGAGTACAATAAACTATATCTGCCTCTGCTGAAAGGTTCTGTGTTAATGTAAAGAATGAATAATGTCAATGATGTAATGGAGAGGTGGGGTGATGATGTGGCAACTTTGTCCTCTATGGTAAGGTTTTTCAAAGTGCGAATCTCACTCTGCGGATGGGCTGCTAGTGGTTATCGAGAGGATCGCAGAGCAATCGGTAACAGCATTCCCGCAATGGTCCCGATCACAGAGGTGCCCAACCATAGCTACCACCATTTTTATTTAGAATGGCGGCCACTGCTGCCTTTTAGATAAGAAGGAAATGATGCTGTGTGCAGCATTCTGGCCAGAAGGGGCTGCAGTGAGCAGGTCACACACCCTGCACATATTCTTGAAGTCAAGCGCTCTGTATGTGCATGCTTCTGGTGCAAAATCTAGCTTTCCTAGCTGTTAACAATCAAGGCAAGAGGATTGTGAACATCAATCTTGCAAGTCAGAGATGGCCAGAGACACAAATAGGCAGGATCTCACAACTAAATCTGCTGGAGAGAGCTGCACAGGAGAATCCACAGCAGGACAGAACAATTATAGTATTATCTCTGTACAGAGTTCCCGTGCCTCGGGTTAATAGCCTACAAAGAAGAAATTTACCTCAGAAATAAATCTATACGAAGATGATTTCTTGAGGTGTGGTTTTGTTAATTGTGCCAATGCAAATAAGGATGTAAAGCCCATGTGTGTTATATGCAGGGAAGTACTGATAAATGGAAGGAGAAGTTTCAGATTTTGAAAGAAAGTGGTAGGTGAAAATTTCTTTCTGAGTTGAGATCCCAGATTCAGTTGTTAACTTACAGCTGACTCCAAATTAAAAGACTACAGTGCTGTACCTGACCTCTGATAGCACATTCAAAACACGCACATAAAGGGTTAACATGGGACTGAGTACCGTACTACCAAAACAGTGATGTTAGAGAACACATGACCCACATCTATGGGCCAGTATAGTGTTGGACAGAGCCGTGTGTAAAAGCAAGCACGGAGACAGCTCCTAGCTTGGACATTTCCTGTACCTGTGTGTATCATTTCTAGTCATAAATGAATACTTCTTGCTGAACCACCTAAGTCTACAAATACCTTAATAAGACAGAACATAGAACATAGAACATAGAACAGTACAGCACAGAACAGGCCCTTCGGCCCTCGATGTTGTGCCGAGCCATGATCACCCTACTCAAACCCACGTATCCACCCTATACCCGTAACCCAACAACCCCCCCCCCCCCCCACCTTACTTTTTAGGACACTACGGGCAATTTAGCATGGCCAATCCACCTAACCCGCACATCTTTGGACTGTGGGAGGAAACCGGAGCACCCAGAGGAAACCCACGCACACACGGGGAGGACGTGCAGACTCCGCACAGACAGTGATCCAGCCGGGAATCGAACCTGGGACCCTGGAGCTGTGAAGCATTTATGCTAACCACCATGCTACCGTGCTGCCAACAAGTGGAAAACTGAAGGAAAAATCAAAGAAGCATTCTGACCTGAAGAAAAGCTCCAGAATTGACAGGAATTGCCAAAGGAAAGATCCAAGAAAAGACTTGGAAGCTGAAGGCAGAAATTAAGTTCCCCACTGCAATAGAAGACTCCACTGAATCTCTTGGAAGTTCAACTTCAATAACCAGAGTATGCAGAGTCAGCAGACCTAGCAGGAATGAGCTAAAATTAAAGATTACTGGACAACATGACTCCTGAAAAAAGTTAAATACTGCAGTGGTGAGAAATTGCAGATTGGGGCCAGTTTAGCTCAGTTGGCTGGACAGCTGGTTTGTCATGCAGAACAAGGCCAACAGCGTGGGTTCAATTCCTGAATTCATTGAAGACCCCGCCTTCTCAACCTTACCCCTTGCCTGAGGTGTGGCGATCCTTCGGTTAAATCCGCACCAGTCAACTCTCCCCCTCAAAAGGGAAAGTAGCCGAAGGTCATCTGAGACTTTGGTGCAAGCAGATATAAATGGTCATTCTGAAAAATTGCCATTACATGTGGTAAAAGGAACTTTCCAGGCACTTTCCGGAAGTGCATAGTTGAACAAAACAAATTGGCAAGCTGTGAACCAATTTGTTGCTGGGAGGATTACATTACAGAAACTCTTAGAAAAGTACAAGAAGATGTTCAAAAACACTCTACGGAAATGGCACGGAGTCGAGTCGCAACGTAAGATAAAAGCTAATAGCACCCCGAAATGCTTAAAAGCTAAGAACTGTGTTATATGCTATCAATCAAAAATCTAAGTGGAACATGGAAAACTGACCTAAGTTGGAGTGATCAAGTGTGTGACGACGAGCAGTTGGGCAACTCCAATTGTCCTAGTTATCAAGCCAGATGGCTCAGTAAGAATTGGTGGTGACTTTAAAATGGTAATAAGCCCAGTGTAATTTTCTGACCAGTATCCATTACGATTAATAGAGGCCCCATTTACTGGATTGTCAGGTAGACAATAGTTCAGTCAGAGAGATTTGTCCCAAAAGTACCTACAGTTGAAGGTAGCAGCTGAGGCACAGCATTTTATAACTATTATAACACCCATGGGACTGTTCAGGTACAAGCATCTACTGTTTGGAATAATGTCTGCACAGGCCCTATTCCAAAAGTCCATGGACCAAATCTTTACTGGCCTCAATGGTGTTTGATGTTCTTTGGATGATATTTTGATTATTGGCAGGACTGTATCATGGATTTGCCGAGTAACAGCCGTAACACAAATTTAACAAGACATAATAGGATGCGATATGCCCAGCAACAGGTAGAAATCTGCATAGGAACAGCAGTAGCTAGCCTACAAAAGGCGTCTTTCCCAGTAATGAAACCAGTAGATAGAATCAGATATGAATCCCCTATTAGTAGAAGCAGCTTATCCAGATGATTGTGAGCTGAGTGCGACATACATGTACTAATTTCTCGAGCCAAGGAATTTAGCAGCCAAATATACAGAAGTGGAACAAAGGTATAATTGCCAGGAGCCTCAGAAGCAAGGGAGGCCAGTTGACATCTAGCAGTCTCAGAAGCAGGCAAGTCAGTTTCCAACCAGCAACCTGGAGGCCAAGTTTTACATTTAACAGCCTCTAGGTCTGTCAGTGTGGTTTGTGACAACTGAACAGGAGCACCTAAAGAATTTAGAAGACACATTGGAGCATTTTGAAAGTCCTCCCCGCATCAAGAAAGAGAAATGTGATTTTTTTTCCCAATCGTCAATAATCTATCTTGGCCATGTCATTGATAAGGAGGGACTCCACAACAAACCCAGGATGGTGACGGTGGTTTTAGATGCACCAAGAACACAGAATATATCGCAACTGAGATCTTTTCTGGGACTCATCAATTACTGTGGAAAATTCATTCCAAATCTCGCTACTATCTTAACACCATTTCATCCATTACTATGTGCGAACCAACAATGGACTTGGACAAAATAATGCGAAGAGGCATAAATTGAAGTCAAAATTGTGCTGGAGAAATCGGGGCGGAATTCTCCGATCCCCCGCAGGGTCGGGGAATTGCCCGGGGCCTTCGTAAATCCCGCCCTCGCCGTGGCCGGGATTCTCCGCCGCCCGGGAATTGGCGAGGGGGGAATTGCGCCACGCCAGTCGGCGGGCCCCCCGCAGTGTTTCTCCGGCACGCGATACGCCGAAGTCCCGCCGCTGTCAGGCCTCTCCCGCCGACGTGATTTAAACCACCTCTGTGCCGGCGGGAGCAGGCCCCGGGGTCCTGGGGGAGGCCCAGGGCGATCGGACCCCGGGGGGTGCCCCCACGGTGGCCTGGCCCGCGATCGGGGCCCACCGATCGGCAGGCGGGCCTGTGCCATGGGGGCACTCTTTTTCTTCCACCGCCGCCACGGCCTCCACCATTGCGGAGGGAGAAGAGCGGCCGCTGACGCTCTGGCGCATGAGCGGACTCACGCCGACTGGCAAAGGCCTTTCAGCCAGCCCCAGCGCTGGTAGGCGTGGCACCAAAGGCCGTTGACGTCAGTCGGCGGAGCAGGAGCCACTCCGGCGCGGGTCTAGTCCCTAAAGGTGCGGAGAATTCCGCAACTTTGGGGACGCCGGAGTGGTTGGCGCCACTCTGCTACGCCGGGACCCCCCGCCCCGCCAGGTAGGGGAGAATACCGCCCCGGAAGTCTGAGTTAATTTCCATCCTAAGTTGAAAATGCAACTAACATGTGATGCATAACCCTATGGGGTGGGTCCAGTTGTCCCTCATATAATACCAAATAGACAGGAAAAGCTAATAGCTTTCACCTTCAACAAGCACTGAACAGAATTATGCTTGATTGGAAAAAGAAGCCTTGAGTATACTATCTGGAGTCAGATGATTTCATCACTACTTGTATGGAAGACCTTTCACCTTGTTAACAGACCACAGGCCTTAGACAATGATTTTTGGTCCATACAAAGGAATACCATCTCAAGCTGCAAGTCGTTTGCAGAGATGGTCCCTCATCTTATCAACGCATGATTACGAGATTAAATATAGAAGATTGGAGCCACAGGAGAATGTAGATGCACTGTCATGTTTACCAATGCAGGACAAAGCTGAGTCACAAGAGAACTATGTAAACTATGTGTACTTTTTCCAGTTGGATAGTGTATCTATTACTACATCACAAATACAAAGACACATGAGGTCGGATCCACGGATAGGGAAGGTTACGGATGTGATGTTCAAAGGTGTACCACTGGATAAACAGAGGAAGAATCTAGAATTCAAGCCATACAGAACAAAAGATCTTGAATTATTGGTACAAAATGGACTATTTACCGGGGGGATCAGAGTCATCATTCCTCCATGCTTGCAGTCCATCACGCAAACCATGGGGCAGCACGGTAGCATGGTGGTTAGCATAAATGCTTCACAGCTCCAGGGTCCCAGGTTCGATTCCCGGCTGGGTCACTGTCTGTGCGGAGTCCGCACGTCCTCCCCGTGTGTGCGTGGGTTTCCTCTGGGTGCTCCGGTTTCCTCCCACAATCCAAAGATGTGCGGGTTAGGTGGATTGGCCATGCTAAATTGCCCGTAGTGTCCTAAAAAGTAAGGTAAGGGGGGGGGGGGGTTGTTGGGTTACGGGTATAGGGTGGATATGTGGGTTTGAGTAGGGTGATCATTGCTCGGCACAACATCGAGGGCCGAAGGGCCTGTTCTGTGCTGTACTGTTCTATGGTCTATGGTCTATAAACCAGCCTCCCATCCATTGACTCTATCTATAATTCCCGCTGCCTCAGAAAGGCAGCCAGCATAATTATGGACCCCACGCACCCCAGACATACTCTTTTCCACCTTCTTCTGTCAGGAAAAAGATACTAAAGTTTGAGGTCACGTACCAACCGACTCAAGAACAGCTTCTTCCCTACTGTCATCAGATTTTTGAATGGACCTACCTCATATTAAGTTGATCTTTTCTCTACACCTTGCTATAACTGTAACATTATAGTCTCTCCTTCCTTCCCTATGTACGGTATGCATAGTTTGTACAGCATGCAAGAAACAATCATTTTCACTGTATACTAATACATGTGACAACAATAAATCAAATCAAATCAGAGTTGTATACTTTACAAACTCTATGAAGGACATTCAGGAGCTGTACGTATGAAAGAGCTCACAAGGAGTTATTATTGGTGACTCGACTAGACTCACAAATTGAAGATAGAGTAGGTCAATGTCAGTCTTGTGCTAGGATACAAAATACTTCACCTCTTCAACCACTTCACACTTGGGATTGGCCAAAGCAACCATGGTAAAGAGTAGATCTCGATTTCGCGGGACCAATTGAAGGATATCTGTTTCTCGTCCTAATGGATGCACTCTCCAAACGGCCCGAAATAATGATAATGAAGTTATCAACTTCGAAAAACACAAACGACTAGACAAAGTATTTCCACGGTTTGTAAAAGCGCAACAACTAGTTAGTGATAATGGGGCTCAGTTCACATCAGAGCAATTCGGGGACTACTTTTGATAAAATGGTATAAAACATATAAAAACTGTTCCTTATCATCCTTCTGTCAACGGAAAGGGTGCAGCCATTGAAGAAACTATAGAAACACTGCCATGCAACAATTCAAAACTCGCCGACAACGTTGTTTTTAAAACAAGTTGAGAGCCAAGTTTAATTTACAAAGAACAGTACAGCACAGTACAGGCCCTTCGGCCAACGATGTTGCGCCGACCATTTATCCTAATCTAAGATCAACCTAACCTTGCTCTTGCCTGACACTTCCTCCACTGTAAAGTGGCAACAACAAAACTAAGTTACTTGTGATCAAGATCGTGATCGTGATCAGACATCGAAACCAAGACATTTTGAGCAAGGAGAAAGAGTTTTAATAAGAAACTACTCTTCAAGTGAGAAGTGGGTACCTGCCACAATACTCGCAAAGACTTACGGGGTGCAAACCTTTGATGAGAGAGTGTGGAGGAGGTACATTGATCAAATTCTCACTTTGAAAAGAGAATTTTCAGAGTTTGGAAATTCCTGAACCTATGATGACGGCTGGGTCGAATTCAGATTCCACGCCAGTTGAACCAAAAGCATCCATAGAGGCTGAAGAAGAACAAACATTATCAGATGATGTGCCTGAGCTAAGTGTGGAACAGACCACTGAGAGTGTGAAAACAAAGACTCCTGAATGAAGGATTCTGCCACAGTGGAACGGATGTCCACCCAAAAGACTCTCGTATGTATATACACGTATATATAATTGTAAAACAATAATACTTGGCTAAATCGTCACTTCATCATGAGTTAAAGTTAATATTTGTTAATATTTGTTGTTGCATTACCGGAGTAAAGGGGAGGGATGTTCCGTATTGTCACCAATGCAGCTCTGTATAGTATGTCACATGGTTATATTGTAACATCATCAGACACCTGTTTGCAGCACTGCTCCGTATTAAGGGGAGAAAGCAAACCGTGGTACAAAAGTAAATCCCACTGTTCCGTTAGTGAAGGAGCACAGAAACAGGGACACTCCAGGCCAAGGGAAGCAATACCCTAACCGACCAATAGGCCAATCATGCCAGCGCTGTGGAGCCAAGTGCCCCTGCAGGCAAGATCAATGTCCAGCAATTTCAGCACAATATTTTCAATGCAAATGAATAGGACATTGGAGGAGCTGTAAAAAGCCAAAACACCAAAATGTATAGAAGCTCCCAAGAGAATTTATGATGTTGAGGTATCACAGCAAGAGGACATACAACCATGCTTCTTGGGTGAGGTCAAAGATCCTGAAATTTTGTTTTAGAATGAGGACATCTCATTTCATGGCCAAGTCACAAACTTTAAATTGCACACAAGCCAATGTTACAATCCTATCGGACTAAGAGCTGAGACTGAGACCTCTGGCCATGAAAAGTACTTTATTGGTCCAGAAGAGTATGACTTATGGTCATATCCATGATTCTGGAACAATTAAGGTATGGCGACAAACAAATCTTGAAGCTGATGTACGTCATCAGAGATGCCTGTGCAGCCCTGAATATCCTCAAAATGGCAGAAGATATCAGGACAACCGCTGTTGTAAAGTTGGAGTAGCAGTAATGATGTAATACATGGGGTAAACTGGGACAATTTGTAAATATTTTGGCGAATGACTTGGGGGTGGGGCAGGGGCGCAATATAAGGGTCTGGCACACAAAGTTTTAAAGTGGGACTGAGTACAGTCCATCCACACAATGATGTAAGAGAACACATGACTCACACCTGGGGTCAGTGTCGTGTTGGATAGAGAGAGCCGTGTGTAGAAGCAAGTATGGAGAGAGTTCCCAGCTTGGACCTTTACTGTGTACATTTATATAGATTTAACAGTTAATTGATATATATACTGGTGAACGACCTATCTCTACCAATACTGTAATAAGACCTACTGAACTACGTCAAACACCTTACAACAGAACCAAACTAATTAAACACCTTCGTAACCAGAGGTGAGCCACTTACGTTTTGCTAGTGATTCTGACTTGTTTTGTATGAGCAAAACGTGGACCATAATGACTAACAAATCAGGCAATTTGAAGCACTATATTTAATCAAGAACTTCATGCCTAAGTGAAGAACATCCTTTGACTATATAGAGACAAGGAGTGCTCACAACCATTTATCTGAAGCAAGTGGGTGTTGAAATGATTGGGTTTAAAATACTGACAATGGTAACAAACACAAAGGAAGGCTTGGAAATTTATTTTTTAACCAGAACGCTGCAAGTGATAGGGTGCTACGATAGGTGTTTGCAAATTTGAAAGGATGTGACAGGTTTGGATTGAAACACAGTACCTCTTAAATTTAATAAAGTCATAAACAAAAAATGCATGGGTTACTTCACTGGGAGCTTATACCTCTCAGGAAAGATTGAACAGGCTATTTTGTGATATTTTTATCACAAAATAGAAGGCTGAAAGGGGAAATTGATAAAACCCTTTAAGGGTGTGAAGGGTCAGATAGAGTAAACGTAGGGAAAATGTTCCCACTCCCAGGCAAGATCAGAACTAACGGCCGTAAATATAAGATAGTAATGAATAGTAAACCCAACAGGAAATTCAGGAGGAACTTCTTTACCCAGAGAATGGTTAGAATGTGGACCATGTTACAACAGGGTGAACAGGATAAGGGAAAGCTAACACATGAGTGAGAAAGTTGTCGAAGGATATTCAATGGCATTGGATGAAGCGGAGTGGGAGGAGACTCTTGTGGAGAATGGGCATAAACATGGACCTGTTGGCTGAGTGGATTGTTTCTGTGCTTTAAATACTTTGTAAAAGGAAGGCAGAGATGAAGATAATAAAACGGAGAATCCCGCCCTGAATATAATAAACTACAAGGATGTGACTGGGCCACCTTACTTCAGCAGAAAACAAAATGGCTTCCATATCTTCACTTCATGCCATCTTTCTGGTTGCATTCATGCCAAGCTTGAATTGCGAGGTTTATTTCTCCAATTTATTTAATAATGTCCAGGAAAGATTCATCCCAGTGAGAAAGAAAGGCTCTTTGAGAAGGATGCATAATCCGCGGCTAAATAAGGAAGTTAGGGATGAAGTTAAATTGAAAGAAACAGGTCGGGTTTCTCCGTCCCGCCAGCCCCGTTTTCCAGCATGGCGCGCCCCCACCAACAGTGGGATCCTCCGTTACAGCAGCCATCAATGGGGTTTCCAATTGCGGCCATCCCAAGCCGTTGGGAAACCCATGGGTGTGGGTGCGCTGCTGGAGAAGAAGAGGACCCTCAATGGTAAATCAGAGGATTGGACAGATTTCAAGAACCAGCAAAGAATGACTAAAAAGATAATAAAGGGGCAGAAATACAAAAGGAAGCCAGCTGGTAATATAAAAACAGTAAAAGTTTCCAAAAGTGCTATTTGAATAGGACGAGTAGCTAAACCTAGTGTTGCTCCACTAGAGAGTGAGATTGGGGAATCAATAATGGGAAACAAAGAGATGGTAGAGTTGTGAACTGGTATTTTGTGTCTGTCTTCATGGTGAAAGGCTTAGAAAACTTCCCAAAGCTACTTGAAAATCAAGACATGATAGGAAAGGGTGAACTTAATAAAATCACCATGCCCGGGGAAAGGGTGCTGGGAAAACTATCAGATCTGGAGGCTGACACCCCCAGGCCAATATGACCTGCAGCCCAAGACCTTAAAAGAAGTGGACGCACCAAAATGCCTTAGATACTGGAAAGGTTCTGGTGGATTGGAAAATAGCAAATGTAACAACTTTATTCAAGAAGAGGAACACAGCAAGTAAGAAACTACAGCCTAGCATCTGTCATCGAATTTTCGAACACAAGAAGAGGTCCTCCGGCCCTTCACATCTGAGTCAGCCATCAAGCACCTATCTATTCTAATCCCATTTTCCAGCATTTGGTCCGTTGCTATGGTAGCATGGCCCCTTTAAGGGGCGAGCCTCACAGTCCACATGACCAGTTCAAGACCAAGCACATGAGAGCACCTGAACCCTGACGGTAGCATTGTGGATAGCACAATTGCTTCACAACTCCAGGGTCCCAGGTTCGATTCCGACTTGGGTCACTGTCTGTGCGGAGTCTGCACATCCTCCCTGTGTGTGCGTGGGTTTCCTCCGGGTGCTCTGCTTTACTCCCACAGTCCAAAGATGTGCACGTTAGGTGGATTGGCCATGCTAAATTGCCCTTAGTGTTGGGTGGGGTTACTGGGTTATGGGGATAGGGTGGAGGTGTGGACCTTGGGTAGGTTGCTCTTTCCAAGAGCTGGTGTAGACTCGATGGGCCGAATGGCCTCCTTCTGCACTGTAAATTCTATGTTAATAGAGAAAAAGCATGAAGCCCTTGAGCAGGAGTCCAGATAATGTGGAACCAGAGAGTCGAGATCTAAGCATCATTGCTCTGTCCCTGCATTTGCGATGTGTCGCTATATGGCAAAGGGGTAGTTCCACCCCATAAGATAAAGAACAGATCAGAACATCAGAAGCTGAGCAATCTAAGCCCAAAATGAAAAGGAGGGGCTTGCTGTCGTGTAGGGTGATAAAATGCTCACAGGCGGCGATTCCTAATAATAACCGTTAATAAGCCGATGTTGGGTCTTCTAAGGTAGGACAAGTTGATGCCCCCAATTGCCTCTGCCAGGTTGCAACATTGGGTCTTGCTGCAAGCAGCCTAAAACTGTATTTTCCAACGCAGGCCTGGCACCCAAGCCTCCAATGACGATGCATTGCATCATAAGAACATAAGAACTAGGAGAGTAGGCCATCTGGCCCCTCGAGCCTGCTCCGTCATTCAATGAGATCATGGCTGATCGACCGACTCACCTTACTAAAGAAATTGGCTCAACGGTCTGTACTCCAAGAAATCATCTTGCTGCTGAACATCCTTGAAATCTTATCGGTGTGATCCGGACACAGATGAAATTGGACTCAGCGAGATCCAATATTATCTAAGGTGAAAAGAATGATACAGACAGGTTGGCACCACGAGATGTCTGAACAGTTGAAGCCCTACTTAACCCGCAGGGATGAACTAACCTGCAAGGATGGAGTGATCCTTTGGGGATTGTGAGTCATCATTCCACCCCCATCGAAGGAATCCTTCTTGCAAGAATTACACAGCGCCCATCCATGGCAAACTAAAATTAAGATGCTGGCTTGGAGCTGTATACAGTGGCCCAGAATAGATAAAGTTATCGAAAAGTAATACATAAAGGCATCCCCTGCCAGATTCAACAATCGTTACCCCCTTTGATCAATCTCCACCTTTGGGGGTGGCCGGGCCGCCTATCGACCCGGATGCACATTGACTATGCAGGCCCTTTCTTGAGCAGGATGTTCTTCGTCTTGGCAGGCGCATTCCAAATGGTTATCCATAAAATAGATGGAGCAGCCCCCAAAATCCCCATGCTGAAGCCAGACTGATCAATAAGAATATATGGAGACTATAAGCTGAAAATTAACCAAGCTGTCAAGGTAGATAAGTACCCAATTCACCAAATCGAGGGCCTCTACACCAAGCTGGCACCTCACCACGTGTACAGCAGTAGGAATTAGACGGAGAGTCTCAAAAGGTCACCACGATCAATCCATATAAGGGCAATGTATCCAGTATACCTGGGCAGCTTCATATCATCCAACATATGGAAGGTTGGAAGAGAGGGCCGAACAGATTTCAAAAATACCATGAGGAAGCAATCAGATTTATCATTGTGCTATTGGCTGGCTAAATTTCTATTGTTTTACAAAATGACCCCCCCCCCCCCCCCCTCCCCCCACCCCCAGCAACACCACCACAGGGGTCATGCTGGCTGAATTGCTTATGGGCCGTCGCCTCAGAACTCATTTGGACTTGATATTTCCAAATTGGCGAGGCGGGTGGAGGCACGTCAGGCCTCCCAGAGAAATCGACATACTTCACAAAAGGTTGACAGATTGTTCCAGGTGGGTGAATACCATTCCAGAACAGATGGATCCAAATAGTGCTGTAGGGGGTCCAGTGGGAGTCCGGAAATTCAGAGTTAGCACCACCGGCAGTCCAAGTCGGAGTTGGAGAAGCAGACAGCCCTCCAGAAGAGGTGAAGTCACTTGAACCGTCGTCTTCTGCAGACAAGACTATCTTGGAAACGATGGATCCAGCTGAGGGATTAAGGGAGGTCCGCAAGAACTTGAAGATCCTGGGGCAGAGTGATTCTGTGATAAACTCTTTTCTCTTATTTCTCTTGACCTTGTCACTTGTGTATAACACTTGCATATTGTTTATTTTGTAAAATGTAAGAAGAATTTTAAGGGGGGAAGGATGTGGAAGTGTGGCCGACTTAAGGCGTGAACTTCACAGTTCATGTAACTAGCTCAAAACCAATTGCATGGGTGTGCACAAATCCTGACCAATAGGATGAAGCATGGGGTCCTGGGAGCAGGGATCCAGGCAGTGTGGGCCCCAGAGCCAGAGAATCAAGGCCTAACCATCACTACTCTGTGCCTGCATATAGTTGCCTTTATCTACCATTAATAAACGAGCTTTGTTGTTGCAGGGAGTCTCCAGTGTATTGTCTCGAGGCAACATAGTAGCCTTGTGGGAAACTGTTAGAATCCACAATTAAAGAGGTTATAACAGGATGCTTAGAAAATCGCGATATGATCATGCAGATCCAAATTGGTTTTGGGAAAGGGAAATTAGTGTTTAACTAATCTGTTAGAGATTTTGATTAAGTGACGTTCAAGGTGGAGAAAAGAGGAACCTGTAGATGTGGTGCACTTCGATTTCCAAAAGGCATTAGATAAGATACCAAATCAAAGGTTACTGTACAAGACAAGAGCATATGGTGTAGGGGTGACGCATTAGCAGGAATTCATTGGCTAACAGGAAGCAGAGAGTAGGGCTAAATGTTTTTTTTCAGATGGCAGTTAAAACTAATGAAGTGCCACAGGAATCAGTGTTGGGTCCTCAACTATTTCTAATCTATATCAATATCTTGGATGAAGGAAGCAAATGTATGGTAGCTACATTTGCCGATGGTACAAGATAGGTAGGAAAGTAAGTTGTCAAGAGGATGTAAAGAGTTTACAAAGGGATAAAGACAGGTTCAGTGAGTGGGCAAAAATTTGGCAGAGGGGGACCAAAACAGGGAACACAATTTAAAAATAAGAGAACTTCCTTTTAAGACAGATTTAAGGACTAATTTTTCTCTCTCCGGATCATTACTGTGTGGAATTCTCTTCCCCAGCGGCAGTGGTGGCTAGGTCTTTGAATTTATTCAAGGCAGAGTGAGACAAATTTTTCATAGACAATGGAGTCAAAGGTTATGGGGGGGGGCAGCCAGGAACGTAGAACTGAGACCACAACCAGGTCAGCCATGATCTTATTGATTGGAAAAGCAGGCTCGAAGGACTGAATGGCCTACTCTGTTCCCTAAGTCCTATGTTCTCCTCATCCTGTTTATCCCATTATCTACTGGCTCTTCTTGTACAGTTCATTTTCATTGCATTCCTATTTTTCCTTAACATGAAGTGGAACGTTTCAATTCTCTTCTTCTCCTTGGCTCACTCCACAGATGACAGAGAAAGAGACAAATTTAGAAATCTGGCAACTCATTGGATGAAAGCAGGGTCTAAAGTCTATTCTTTTTCAGCCAGTCAAAAGCTCATACCTCAAAGCTGGGTAAGGTTGCGGCACCTATGTGACTGAGTTTACCTGCTTCCAACCTGGAAGAAGGCTGTTGTTAAAGGCACTGTATAAAAGCAGATTGTTGCTTTTGCTTGCCTGGGGTTGGTAGCTAGTCTCCCTCAGCCCAAAAACACTACTAAATGTGAGGTCTTCATTTTAAAGCAGGAAAACAAAATTCCTAATTTCACATACATTCCTCCTGTTCAATACTCCCATTCAGAATTTTGGCCTTTATCCCTGGAACAGATTGTTTTCACATTATTACAAATGAAAGTACTGTGAAGACTTTGAAGGGGCGATTTTGGACTGTCAGGTGGTCCCAGAGCTCCAGGTTGTGTTTTCATCATTGCTACGGAAAGGACTCCAAAGAAAATCAAATGCTCCCAAGGTGAAGGTAGGAATGGAAATACCAAAGTCATTACAGGAAGTTTCTGTCATTCCTTGCCATTCCACCTTGGCAACTGGGCACTGCTTGGCTGCCAGGAATCTTGTTAATGTGTTGGCGGGTCGCAGAATTAATCACAGTAAAATTCAACTTCAGTTACAATATTGTTCGAGCAACAAGTTCCATATTTTTCGACAACTTTACAAATTGAGATATTCAAAAAATATAAATACTCTTCGATACACCTCCATATAGACGTAATATGAAATTTTGAGTCCTGATTCTAAAGTGCCTCATTAGGAAGAGACCATTCGAACAAAAGTGATCTTTAAAATGAACTGCAGAACTTATATTTTTTAACACAGGTTGTTCAGCCAAGGTTTCCAAAGCAAAGGTTCTATTTTCTGAATGTCAGTACTTTTTGTTATAACAGCTAGAGTGCCAGGAGAAAATGCCAGTCTAGGCGCTGAAGGTTGCTTTGATTTCCCAATTTGCTTTTCATTGGCAGACCACTAATGCACAATATAAAAGGTCATGTTTTGGGACCATTAGTTACAAACCCACCAACGAGTATAGAGGTTTGACATTCTCGAGTGTCTGGGAGCCATTTTGCTTTGCTGAAACTTTTTTTTTCCCGGCAAAACGCATTATTATTTTGTATTTTTGGAAAGATAATCCACAGTTGAGGGGTTTAGAAAAAATGCACATGGGATACGGGAGAAGCTTTTTTTCTGGCAAGAAAGAATGCACGACGAACCTTGTTTATAAAGGTTGTTTGTTCAAATTAAGAAGCCTCTGCGAGTATATTGTCACAAACAGTGAAGTAACAGCGCTATCAATCCAAATCAGGATAGCATGTGACTTTGAGGTGATGAGATTCCCATATGCCATTTGTTCATCTGGATGGTAGCGGTCAACCACATCCAGTTCTTGCGTCATACGATGAATCCTTAGGGACAGATTAGAATGCAATGTTAGTAAATTTGAGCAGCATTGTTTGCTTTATCACTTCCTCTGATGAATGCATTTGTGTTAAGTTGCAAATTGCATGACTATAGAGATATTACTACACAATTCTCATCAGCAGTGTTGCTGCAAAAAATATGTAAGTTATTTCGAATTGGAAAATGCAGGTAACATTCTGCATAAACTCTTGCACACTGAGAAGCCTCATTGAAGGAGCCAGATTCATCGATTGATAACCATCAATGCACAAAGCACACTAGAGAAGTATAAGATAAATTAGTAACCAAAGCAGAAAATTCTGGCAATACACAGCAGGTCTAGCAGCACCTGCGGAGAAAGAAACACAGTTAACATTTCAGCTTTGTGACCATTCATCATGAGGAGAGATGTTGGTGTGTGGTAATGCCCCTGGGCTAGTAATCTCAAGGGCTAGGCTAATGGGGACATGGGTTCAAATCCCACTATGATACATGATAGAAATTGAATTGTTAGAGATCATGAATTGAAAATGGCTTCATGTTCACCATTATTGAGACAATCATCAAATGTGATAAAAATCAATCTGGATCACTAATGCTCTTTAGTGAAGGAAACCTACTATCCTTAACCAGTGTGTCCAGGCCCACAATAATGTGGTTCCATCTTCTTAAATGTCCTCTGAAATGGCCTAGCAAGTTGTATCAGATGGGAGCAACTGAAAGAAATAAAAACAGTTTTAGAAACTCTGTTATTGTGGGTTAACCTTTAGATGTTTAGCTTCTTACGTAAGGCAATATTCTTGTGGTCAAAAACATCTATTTACATTCTAACTATTTACAAAGGTTAAATAAGGCCAGGACACAGCTGGAGCTACCCTCTAAAATACTTTACACACATCTCCTCCCAGTGAGCGACATAATTGTGACATAGCTCCACATATGATGAGCATTTGATGCAGAGAGATGCCAACAGCTTGAGGTTCAATTCCCGTACTGGCTGAGGTTATATATGAAGGTTCTTCCCTCTCAACCTTGCCCCTCGCCTGAGTTGTGGTATCCCTCAGGTTAAATCACCACCAGTCAGCTTTCTCTCAAAGGGCAGAGAGCAGCCGATTGTCCTCTGGGACTATGGTGACTCCCAATTTCTTTCTGTAGCTACCATTACAGTTAATCTGTATATCTACAGAAGCCATTGACCGAGGCACCAAAAATGACAATGGCACACCCAGCCCTGTTGATTCTGCACATCCTTCCTTACTGACATCTGGTGGCTTGTGCCAAAATTTGGAAAGCTGTCCCACAAACGAGTTAAACAGCAGCTTGGCATTATCATACTCACTGAAACATACCTTAAAAACTATGACTCAGGCACTACCATCAACATCTCTGGAAGTGGCCTGTCCCACCAACAGAACATGCCCAGCAAAGATGGTAGCACCATGGTAGATGGTCAGGAGGGAGTTGCCCTGACTGTTCACAATATTGACTGCAAACCCCATGAAAGTCTCATAGCATGAGATTAAGTATGGGCAAGGAAACATCCTGCTGATTACTAACCACCTGTTGAATCAGTTCTTCACTATGTTGACTACTTGCAGGAAGCTCCGAGGATGGCAAGGGTTCAGAATGTATTCAGAGTGGGGTACTTCAATGTCCATCACCAAGAAATCTAGCTACTCAAAAATGGACATTCATGAGGCACTATGGGCCATCAGCAACAGCAGAATTATATTCAACCACATTCTCATGACCCTGCATATTTTCACTCTTGCATTACCATCAAACCAGAGATCAACCTTGGTCCAAGAAAAAGTGCAGGAAGAGAGCAGCACCAGGGACACCTAAAAATGAGTGTAGCCACCTGGGATGGCCACTTTCAGAACACAAAATGGACCCTCACAGAGAATAGAAGGAAATATGGACAGTACTAAACAACAAGCAGGCACAGAGCCTGAATGTATATTTGGGAACTAGTTACCAGACGGAATCGAAACTCTGGGTCGATTAGCATATTGATGGCCCATCTCTGAGGAACAAAGGACTAACACTCAGATCGTTGATACTGTCGCAGACATCCCGGCACCAGTACCCCAACCGAAAGACACAAACAAAGCAAGGCCAACAGCCACCTAAGACACGCCCAGCCATCAGGGCACCCTCCCCTTTATTGATTAAGATCGATAACAATGATCAAGAAGCTACCCAATTAATTGGGGCCAAGTTTAAGGCCCGCCGAAAAGCAAGCAAAGCCCCTCCAAGCATAAGAAGGAACCCCCATGAGAGATTCACTCTCTTGGATTTGGCTCTCAAGCAGAGACACCCTTCCACCAGCATCACCAGAAGCAAGTAAGTTCAAGGTCAACGCTCGCTATCAGACAGACGACTTTAGCTGCTCTCCTGTTATCTTTTCGAATCCAACAGCCTCAGATCCGAACAACGGCCATTGTTCCTCTGACTAAGAGGGCACCCGAAGTTAAAAATAGGTGTTACCGTAAGAGATAGTTTAGTTTGTCGTACTGTTGTGCATGAGTAGATCTTACTGTGTGTGTAAATAAATAGTATTGACTTTGAACTAACTATCCGGTGCATTGCCTCTTTGATCTGTATTCGGTTTGAACCTTGTGGCGGTATTGAGAGATAACATAAGAACATAAGAACATAAGAACTAGGAGCAGGAGTAGGCCATCTGGCCCCTCGAGCCTGCTCCGCCATTCAATGAGATCATGGCTGATCTTTTGTGGACTCAGCTCCACTTTCCGGCCCGAACACCATAACCCTTAATCCCTTTATTCTTCAAAAAACTATCTATCTTTACCTTAAAAACATGTAATGAAGGAGCCTCAACTGCTTCACTGGGCAAGGAATTCCATAGATTCACAACCCTTTGGGTGAAGAAGTTCCTCCTAAACTCAGTCCTAAATCTACTTCCCCTTATTTTGAGGCTATGCCCCCTAGTTCTGCTTTCACCCGCCAGTGGAAACAACCTGCCCGCATCTATCCTATCTATTCTCTTCATAATTTTATATGTTTCTATAAGATCACCCCTCATTCTTCTAAATTCCAATGAGTACAGTCCCAGTCTACTCAACCTCTCCTCGTAATCCAACCCCTTCAGCTCTGGGATTAACCTAGTGAATCTCTGCTGCACACCCTCCAGTGCCAGTACGTCCTTTCTCAAGTAAGGAGACCAAAACTGAACACACTACTCCAGGTGTGGCCTCACTAACACCTTATACAATTGCAACATAATCTCCCTAGTCTTAAACTCCATCCCTCTAGCAATGAAGGACAAAATTCCATTTGCCTTCTTAATCACCTGTTGCACTTGTAAACCAACCTTCTGTGACTCATGCACTAGCACACCCAAGTCTCTCTGAACAGCCATGATGTGGAGATCATGGATCATGCCGCTCTCTGAACAGCGGCATGCTTTAATATTTTATCGTTTAAATAATAATCCCGTTTGCTGTTATTCCTACCAAAATGGATAACCTCACATTTGTCAACATTGTATTCCATCTGCCAGACCCGAGCCCATTCACTTAACCTATCCAAATCCCTCTGCAGACTTCCAGTATCCTCTGCACTTTTCGCTTTACCACTCATCTTAGTGTCATCTGCAAACTTGGACACATTGCCCTTGGTCCCCAACTCCAAATCATCAATGTAAATTGTGAACAATTGTGGGCCCAACACGGATCCCTGAGGGACACCACTAGCTACTGATTGCCAACCAGAGAAACACCCATTTATCCCAACTCTTTGCTTTCTATTACCTGGCGACTCTGAAAGTAAACATAATTAGGATAAAGGAAGGTGACCATATTGACTGCTATATTTATAGGAAGTAAACAGAGCAACATTACTGGCGATATCTGATGGGACACGACCTGGAAGTGGCTCTGTCACTCTGAGAGAACCCAAATTTGAATTAGAGATCCAATTGGAAAACAAAAAACCACAAGCATAAGACCAATATTGATCAAACCTCCAATATTCGGAAGTGTGTTATTTGCATGCGTACTAACAAGGGATATAAGGTAAACTTGATAGATTTTGTTGCGTAAAACTGTCGGGGGTTTTGTAGGCCGGAAAATAGCGTAAGCCGTACCCGTGTTTACATCACCACTTTATTCCCCCTGTTCAAAATTCAGTAGAAACCCAGAAATAGCGATAGAAATGGCAATGAAGGCAATGGAACGTCTGATGAACCCCCAGGAATTCGAGGTCGTAGCAACCAGTAGAGTAAGACAGTGTCCCATATGGAACGAGGAGATTAGAAAATATCTCAAAGGGAAAGGATGGCCCCTTTGGAGTGAATTTTGTGCGAATGACGAAACAGATCCCGGAAGTATAGGGCATACTTGGTGGGAGAACCTGACATGGATTCATAAGAAGAGCCGAGGGAAAGCTCGTAAGCCGATGGCAATCGTGTCCTGCTTGACACAATTGTGAGGCACAGAGGAAGTCGTGAGGACGCTCCGCAGAGAGATTGAAGAGAGAGATAAGGATAATGAGGGAGATGAGAGGGAGTACGAGAAAGTTAACAGGGAACTTAGAGAGCAGTTAGCGGCGATGGACAAGGAGATGGAGGATGTCAAATGGGCACACCAATCTTGTCTCGCCCATTTAAGCAGCTTTCAGTCGCAATATGATAAGGCCTACCAAGACACGCAACGTGTTGGTACGAGAAGAGACAGAACACCAAGTTGAACAATTAAAGAAACAATGTAATGATTGAAAAGCAGCCCTACGAGCACTCCACAGTTCCACAACGGAACAAAGGCAGAGCTCGGTAGACCACGCTAAATTCCAAAAGCAAATTACAGACCTGCAATCTCTGCTTTCTGTACAAAATGGATTCCAGAATACATTTGGACCCCAGTCAGACCAAGAAAATGGCCCCGATTGGCAGGAATTAAGTGAGACTGCTCATAGATCTGTACATGGCACATGTACTCAGGACAAACCACAGAAAAGAAAAGCACCCCCACCCCCGACTGCACAAGCAGAGCACAATCCTATAAACCCTGTCACCACACAGTGCAGGGCCACAACAGACGGAGACCCAAAATTTCTGTACACCACTCGATTAACCGTCACTCAATTAAGGGACGCGTGCGATACGATAACACCGTTCCTACCCACATCGGACCCACACCATTATTTCGCAAGAGTCAAACAGCAGGCGACCATGTCCGGCCTGGATGAAAGAGAGCAAGTGAAGCTCACAGTTTTGAGCCTCGACCCCTCAGTCGTGGCAGCCCTTCCTGACCCACAAAATATAATAGGAGGCACCCTCAAAAAGAAATGCATGCAGCGATCCTAGATGCGATCGGCTGCAATAAAGGAGACCCCGTAGAAGACCTAAGTAAATGAAATGATGTGGAGATGCCGGCGTTGGACTGGGGTGAGCACAGTAAGAAGTCTTACAACACCAGGTTAAAGTCCAACAGGTTTGTATCAAACACTGGCACTGCTCCTTCCTCAGATGAAACATTTAGCTGTACTCTTGTTATCTCTTCGAACCCAACAGCCTCAGATCCAAACAACGCCATTGTTCCCCTGACTAAATGGGCACCCAAAGTTAAGTATAGGTGTTAGCGTTAGAGATTGTTTTGTTTGTAGTACTGTTGTGCATGAGTAGATCTTACTGTGTGTGTAAATAAATAGTATTGACTTTGAACTAACTAACTGGTGTATTGCCTCTTTGATCGATATTCGGTTTGAACCTTGTGGTGGTATCGAGAGATACCTGGCAACTCTGAAAGTAATTAGGATTAAGGAAGGCGACCATATTGACCGCCATATTTACAGCAGGTAAACAGAGCAACAGTGCCAGACTGGTGAAGCTGCAACACAGCCAAACAACGGAAGCAGCATGTGATAGACAGAGCTAAGTGATCCGGCAACACATGGATCAGATCTAAGCTCAGCAATCCTGCCACATCATGAATGGTCATGGACAATTAAAGAACTAACCAAAAGAGAAGACTCCACAACTATCCCCATCCTGAATAGTGGAGGAGCCCAGAACATCAGGGCAATGGAAAAGGCTGAAGCATTCACAGAAATGCCGAGTGGATGCTCGGTACATACTCGTGTAACCCGGTCAACGTTGTCTACCTCATATGCTGTAGGAAAGGATGTCCCGAAGCGTGGTACATTGGCGAGACCATGCAGACGCTGCGACAATGGATGAACGGACATTGTGCAACAATCGCCAGGCAGGAATGTTCCCTCCCAGTGGGGGAACACTTCAGCAGTCGAGGGCATTCAGCCTCTGATCTTCGGGTAAGCGTTCTCAAAGGCGGCCATCGGGACGCACGGCAACGCAGAAGCGCCGAGCAGAAACTAATAGCCAGGTTCCACACACATGAGTACTGCTTCAACCGGGACCTTGGATTTATGTCGCATTACATTCACCCCCCACCATCTGGCCAGGGCTTGCGAAATCCTACCAACTGTCCTGGCTTGAGACAATTCACACCTCTTTAACCTGGAGTTATGGGCCAGGGTTTAGACAACCCCAAAGTGTATCATGGGGTTAACCTGACCCATAACTTTTAATAGATTGTGGTATAGGGAGCACACAACCCACTCTACAGGTGTGGTACAGCAGGAATGGAAAAGTATTTTTTAAAGCAAATCAATGTTTATTCTATGAACTCAAATTAACCTTTTTAAAACATACAGTGAACATCTTAGCAACCATTAATTCAAATACAACCCCCAAAGAATACAACACAAAGTAATGCTTATTAACTTCCTAAACAACATCCAGAAGACAAAATAAACACCTTTGAACAGAAACATATTAGGTTTAAATTCACTACTGAGAACATTTATAATTCTGAATTCACCAAATGATCAAGAGATAGTCTTTTCATGGCAGAGAGATCAACAGTACACCTGTTTGGTCTGGCTTCAGCTTTAACACTGAAAACGAAACTAAAACACACCCTGCAGCAAACAGCCTAAAACGAAAGTAAAAAGCTGACAGACAGCACAGCTCCACCCACAATCTGACATCACTGATAAACACCCATTTCTTAAAGGTACATTTCTTAAACACTTGTTTCTTAAAGGTACTCTCACATGACACCTCCCCCGAAGAAAAAAACAATAAACCATCAACTTCAAGATAATTTCACTTTTCACCTTTTCGCTATCCTTGAAGAAATGCACAAAGTAAATATACTTTTTGGTTTAAAAAAAAACAACACACGCAAACAGGTACAATAATATAGTCCATTTCTGTTCTTCTTCCTCCAACTGAAATCTTTCCTGATTGACAGTCTCTTTGAACAAGACGGTCTCTGCACGATCCGTCCATTTCTCTACGCCTCGGCATTTCTCTTTAAATTCAGAGACTTTAGTTCAATCTGATCAGAGTCCCTTATAATTCTCCACACATAAGCATTGGTTATCTCAGCTTTCAGGCAGCCAAATGCCTGTTGAAAGTCTGCTGTCCACTGAAATTTTTGATGTTTCTTCAGCACGTCCATCAGTGGAGCATTGATGCTACAAATCATTTGCACAAATGTTCGATCAAATCCACTTATGCCAAGAAATCGCATTATTTCCCTTCGTCTTGAGGGTATCAGAAACTTCTCAATAACTGCTGGTTTCACATCCCGTGTGTTCATTCGACCCTGTCTGATTGTATGGCCAAGTGCAGTGACTTGGGCTTTTCTAAATTCACTTTTGGCTAGTTTTATCACCAAACCAGCCTCCTGAAGTCGATCGAATAACTCCATCAGATGTTTCAAATGTTCTGCCCACGTCTGGCTCAAAAATACCAGATCGCTGATGTATACCGCACAATTGGATAATCCTGAAACAACTTTGTTAGTTAACCGTTGAAATGTGGCTGGAGCGTTTTTCATGCCAAATGGCATAACTTTGAATTGGTATATACCATCTGGAGTCACAAACGCTGAAATCTCCTTCGCCCTTTCGGATAAAGGTACTTGCCAGTAATCTTTAAGTAAATCCAGTTTGGAAATAAAAGCTGATTGCCCCACTTTCTCAATGCAATCCTCCAAACGTGGGATCGGATAAGAGTCCGTTCTTGCAACTGCATTAATCTTTCTATAGTTCACACACAATCGGTGGGTACCATCTGGTTTAGGCACCATCAATATGGGTGAGCTCCATTGGCTGCAACCCACTTCAATTATGCCATTTTAAACATACTCTCAATCTCTTTGTTAACATGTGCCAATTTTAAAGGGTTAAATCTATATGGATATTGTTTGAGGGGAACAGCATTTCCCACATCTCCATCATGTATAGCCATTTTAGTACTTCCCAATTTATCTCCACAAACTTGCCCATATGATATCAATAACTCTTTCAGGTCAGTCTGTTTTTCCTCTGGAAGGTAACTCAACAATTTATCCCAATTTTTAAGAACATCCTTGTTTTCCAATTTAATTTGAGGTATGTCAAATTCACAGTAATCTGGATTTGGTTCGTCACTTTGAGTTAGAATTATTAAAACCTCCTCCTGTTTCTCTCCCTCCCTGTCAAAGTACCTTTTAAGCATATTCAGATGAAACACTTGGTGAGTTTTCCTTCTATCTGGCGTTCTTACCACATAATTCACCTCACATGATTTCCTTTCAATCTGATAAGGTCCACAAAATGTAGCTTTTAAAGGTTCACCTACCACTGGTAACAAAACTAATACTTTATCTCCACAGGAAAAACTACAAACTTTCGATTTCTTGTCCGCTACCCATTACATCACGTTTTGTGAAACTTTTATATGCTGTCTAGCCAATTCACCTGCTCTATTTCATTGTTCCCTAAAATTTGACACGTAATTGACAATAATGTAAGTTCTGATTTCTCACTCACCAATTTTTACTTAATTAATTTAAGTGGTCCTCTTACCTCATGACCAAAAATTATTTCAAAAGGACTAAATTTGGTTGATTCATTAGGTGCATCCCTGATTGCAAACAATACGAATGGAATTCCTTTATACAAATCCACTGGATAATCTTGACAATAAGCCCTCAATATTGTCTTTAATGTCTGAGGCCACCTTTCTAACTCTCCCTGCGATTCTGGATTGTACGCAGTTGATTTAAATTGTTTTATTCCTTAGCTATCCATAACTTCTTTGAATAACCATGAGGTAAAACTTGATCCTTGATGCAATTGTATTTCTGTGGGTAGTCCATATCTAGTAAAGAATTTCAGTAACTCCACAATCTTTTTAGCTGTAATATTACGTACTGGAATGGCCTCTGGAAACCTAGTAGACTCATCCATTATCATCAAAAGATATTTATTCCCACTTTTAATTTTAGGAAGCGGTCCTACGCAATCATTTAGGACCCTTGTAAAAGGTTCCTCAAATGCTGAAATGGGTATTAAAGGTGCTAGTTTTATCACTGCTTGAGGCTTCCCTGTCTCTTTATGTAGTCCAGGCCAATTAAAAATGTTTTTGTATTTTATCTTGAGTTTTCCTTATTCCCAAATGACCTCCCACTGGTATCTCATGTGCAACTCGCAACACCTCCTTTCTATACCCTACCAGCAATACTACTTGATGAACTTCTACCCACTTTTCATCTGCCTGCATATGTAAAGGTCTCCATTTTCTCATCAAGAAATCACATTTATGGTAATAACACTCTGGTATCCACTCAGATTCCTCTTCTGTGTATGCTTTCTGATACATCCGTTTTATTTCTACATCTTTCTGTTGTAACTCCGCCAATTTTCCTGATCTAAAAATATCTGCCTCATCCTTCACCTGTTCTTATTCTTTTTCAACCATCTGATCGAAAATCGTTTCTGATAATTGCACTTCACCTTTATCTTCACTCTTTGATTTCCCCTCTTCTCTTAACCTGTGACTTTGCGACCTTGTTACCACACAATCCGGAAAAATTGCAGGATATTTATCCTTCAACACTTCAGTTGTCTGATTTTGCACTGGCTTATCAACCACAGTAGCACAGTAGGCATCACTCCCACATGCGATCCAGCTATATCATTACCCAAGATAAACTGTATTCCTGGACAAGATAGTTTCTGTATTGCTCCTACTGCCACTTCACCAATCTTCACCGGACTTTCCAACTTTACCTTCTATATTGGAACACTACTCCTCTCACCCTGAATTCCACATATTACCACTTTTTCTGGCAATATTCTTCCCAAATGACATAACTCCTCATCTCTTACCATTAAAGATTGACTAGTTCCCGTATCTCTTAAAATTGTAACTTCTTTACCTGCTCCTCCTGATACACATGAGTCAACTTAACCCATACAAGTAAATTCTTTAAAGAGATCTGGCACCTTCTTATCAATTACCTCTTGATCATACTGTACAATCTTTTGCACCTCCTTCGCTTCACTTGGGCTTTCCTTTACCACTTTAACAAACCCCACTGTCTTATCCTGTTTTAACACATCAGCCTTCCCAGTGTTTTTCTTCAACCACCAACACTGTGACTTTATATGGCCTAGTTTATTACAGTGAAAACATTTGAAACTTTACATGTCTCTTCCATCTTCCTGGATTTCTTTTTGAATCTGAGGTACACTCTCCTTATTATCTCCCATCAGATCACCTTTACCTTTACCACTTGAGTATTTCTCATGTCCCTAGTTTCTATCCCTCACAGGCTGAAACTGATGTTGGAAACCAAGCTTTGATTTATGAACAAATTCATAATCATCTGCCATTTCTGCTGCTAACCTGGCAGTTTTAATCGTCTGCTCTTCCACATCAGTTCTCACTACATCAGGAATTGAAATTTTAAACTGCTCCAAAACCATAATTCCTCTGAGAGCTTCATACGTTTGGTCTATTTTCAAAGCCCTAATCCACCTATCAAAATTACTCTGTTTGAGCCTATGTATGTTTGACCAAATTCTTTCCTTAAATTTCTAAACCTTTGTCTGTAGACTTCAGGCATTGGTTCATAATCACCTAAGATGGATTTGTTCACCTCCTCATACGTCCCAGATACCTCCTCCGGTAGTGATGCAAACACTTCACTAGCCCTACCTATCAGCTTTGTTGAATCAATAATACCCACATGTCCTGTGGCCATTTCATTTCATTTGTTTCTCTTTCCCTTTTCTTTCCCACCCTTTTGCCCCCCCACTCTTCCCTCCTCCCTTTCTCCCCTCCCTACTCTTTCTGTCTCTCACCTTCCCACCTCTCTTCCTTCCTCTCCCTATCTTGCCCCTTTCCCACCCTCTCCCTGCCTCTACTATTTCTTTCCTCCCTTCTCTCCTTATCGCCCCTCTTTCTCTCCCCCCACCCCCACACCCACCCGCCTCCCACTAACCAGAACCTGCTAGTCACTGGACTGGCCAGAACAGGAAATGCCCGGGAAGTTTGAGCTTATTTCCCATGAGTAATTATTTTTGAACTGGGAACAATCTTATATTGATTTTAATCAGAGACTTTGAGTGGTTTGGACTCTCTGAGCAATATAGTTACCCGGGAAAAGTTAAAATGATTAAACTACTTCTACTTCCAGGGCAACCATGGTACTGACCCTCCCCACTCTCTGATGCACTATCAATTCCGACGAGACAAGAGCAGAGAGTAATCAATGTTTTATTACGCAGAGATGTGGAGCCTCCCGCATTTGCTGCTGAAATGGCTGCAGCTCGGTGAGCCCACACATTTATACTCCGCCTACTGGGCGGAGCCATCAGGCAGGGATCTACCCCGTACCTGTAGTACAGGGGCCTTAATGTAATACCCTTGTATGCAGTATATAATACAACAGGGGCTGTTTAGCACAGGGCTAAATCACTGGCTTTGAAAGCAGACCAAAGCAAGCTAGCAGCACGGTTCGATTCCCGTAACAGCCTCCCCGAACAGGCGCCAGAATTTGAAGCCTACTCGTGACAATAAGTGATTTTCATTTCATTTTCAACAGTGTTGACTGCCACATTCATCCCCTGTTAAAAAAAGAATCCAACGGGGGTGGTGGAAACTATTTACATACAGGTTGTTGAAAACTATTAACATACAGGCCGGTAAAATTTTTTTTGAAAAGTCCACAAATTTAGACGGTCGGGAGCCTTGATCCGCCATTGCAAGCGCCGCAGGTGTGGTGTTGATGCCGGTGTTGGTTCGGTCGTCAGTGACTCTGGGACCGTGTCGACCTCATCTTCATCCATGGGTGAGACCAAGGAGAGGGTGAAACATCCTGGAGCAGGGGCTGTGGTGGGGTGCGCCGGGGGAAGGGAGGGTGGTGCGGGCCGGGGGGTGTGCGGGGACCCAGCTGGTGCCAGGCCCTGAAGGGAGACTGTGTCTTGGCAACCGTTGGGGTACGCTACGGAGGCGTACTGCGGGTTCCCGTGGAGTAGCTGTACCCTCTCAACCAACGGGACGGCGTTGTGTAGCCGCACGTGCTTAAGAGGTGTGGAGGAATTTGGAAAGGTTAGCGTCGTGGTCCTGCTGGTCGTGGCCGCAGATGGTGACGTTGTCCAGGTACGGGAAAGTGGCCCGCAGTCCGTACTCATCAACCATTCGGTCCATCTCCCATTGGTAGACCGAGACCCCGTTAGTGACGCCGAAGGTAGATGGGTCCTTGAGCTGCCAGCCATGTCGGGGGCGCAACCCCGGAGGTGGACTTCCTGGGGAAGGCAAAGAGACATTCATGGGGAGTTTCGTTAGTCGCGGGACACAGGAGCAACCAAATGGAGTGAAGGGCGTCGGAGAGGACCTCCTGCCAGCGGGAGGCCGGTGGATTTCTGGACCGTAGGGCCAGCTGGACGGCCTCCCAGACCGTCCCATTCTCCCGCTCCACCTGCACGTTTCCCCGGGGGTTGTAGCTGGTCGTCCTGCTCGAGGCAATGCCCCTGTTGAGCAGGTACTGGTGCAGCTCATTGCTCAAAAATGAAGATCCCCGGTCGCTGTGGACATAGGCAGGGAAACCGAACAGAGCGAAGATGGTGTTGAGGGCTTTGATGACGGCGGCAGGCGTCATGTCAGGGCATGGGATGGCAAAGGGGAATCTCGAGTACTCGTCGACCACATTGAGGAAGTACGTGTTGCGGTCGGTGGAGGGGAGGGGCCCTTTGAAGTCCACGCTGAGGTGTTGAAAGGGACGGGAGGCCTTTACCAGGCGCGCACGGTCTGGCTGGTAGAAGTGTGGTTTACACTCCGCGCAGACCTGGCAGTCTCTGGTGATAGCCCTGACTTCCTCGATGGAGTTGGACAGATTGTGGGCCTTTATGAAGTGATAAAAGCAGGTGACTCCTGGATGACAGAGATTGTTGTGCAGGATGCAGAGTCGGTCCACTTGTGCACTGGCACATGTGCCTCGGGATAGGGCATCAGGGGCTCGTTGAGCTTACCGGGGCGATACAAAATCTCGTAATTGTAGGTGGAGAGCTCGATCCTCCACCTCAAGATTTTATCATTTTTGATGTTACTCCGCTGCGTGTTGTTAAATATGAAGGCAACGGACCATTGGACAGTCAGGAGAGTGAATCTCCTGCCGGCCTGGTAATGCCTCCAATGCCGCACAGCTTCTACGATGGCTTGGGCTTTCTTTTCGACAGAGGAGTGCCGCATTTCGGAGGCATGGAGGGAGCGGGAAAAGAATGCCACGGGCCTGCCTACTTGGTTGAGGGTGGCGGCCAGAGCGATGTTGATGCATCGCTCTCGACTTGGCATGGTAACATCTCGTCGACCGCGTGCATCGCGGCCGTAGCGATATCGGCCTTGATATGGTTGAAGGCCTGGTAAGCCTCGGCCGTCAATGGGAAAGCGGTGGATTGAATGAGTGGACGGGCCTTGTCCGCATAGTTTAGGACCCACTGTATGTAGTATGAAAACAACCCCAGGCATCGTTTGAGGGCCGTGGGGCAGTGGGGAATGGGCAGTTCCATGAGGAGGCGCATGCGATCGGAGTCGGGCCCTAGAACTCCGTTCTGGACCACATAGCCGAGGATGGCTAATCGGTCCGTGCTGAACACACACTTCTCCTTGTTGTAGGTTAGGTTAAGGAGTTTGGCGGTGTGCAGGAATTTGGAAAGGTTAGCGTCGTGGTCCTGCTCATTGTGGCCGCAGATGGTGACGTTGTCCAGGTACGGGAAAGTGGCCCGCAGTCCGTACTGGTCAAACATTCGGTCCATCTCCCATTGGTAGACCGAGACCCCGTTCGTGACGCCGAAGGGAACCCTAAGGAAACGGTAAAGGCGGCCGTCCGCTTCAAGTGTGGTGTACTGGCGGTCCGCCTTGCGAATGGGGAGCTGGTGGTAGGCAGATTTCAGGTCTACTGTCGAGAAGACCCGGTACTGTGCAATCTGATTGACTATATCAGATATGCGAGGGAGGGGGTACGCGTCGAGCTGCGTGTACCGATTGATGGTCTGACTGTCGTCAACAACCAACCTGTTTTTCTCCCCAGTTTTTACTACTACCACTTGAGCTCTCCAGGGGCTGTTGCTGGCCTCGATAATACCTTCCCGTAGCAGCTGCTGGACCTCACACCTGATGAAGGTCCTGTCCTGGGCAGTGTACCGTCTGTTCCTGGTGGCGACTGGTTTGCAATCCGTGGTGAGGTTCGCAAACAGGGAAGGTGGGTCGACCATAAGGCTCGTGAGGCTGCATACAATAAGGGGTGGTAGGGGCCCGCCAAATTTCAAGGTTAGGCTCTGGAGGTTGCACTGAAAGTCCAGGCCGAGTAGCAAGGCAGCACAGAGGTTGGGGAGGACATCGAGTAACGCCACTGAACTCTACGCCCTGGATTGTGAGGGTGGCAGTGCAGTACCCCCGGATCGCCATGGAGGGGGATCTGGAGGCCAGGGAGATTCTCTGGTTGGTGGGGTGGACCGTGAGGGAGCAGCGCCTTACCGTAACGGGGTGGATGAAGTTCTCATGCTCCCGGAGTCCAGAAGGCAGGAAACCTTGTGCCCGTCGATCTTCACCGTCGCCAATACGGTCGCGAGGTTGTGCGGTTGTGTCTGGTCGATTGTAACGAAGGCCAGGTGTGGCTGATCGGCGGCGGTTGCAGGCGATGAGCGGCCCGATGAGGTGTCTGACGAGCAGGGATCCTGAGGCGGGAAGATGCTGGCGTCCACGGGCCGCACGTGTCCTGGTACGGGCAAGGTGGTGGCGGCCACAGCCCGCACATGTGAGGCGAGCAAGATGGCAGCGCCCACGGGCCGCATGTGGTCTGAAGCAAGGAAGACGGATCGCACATGGTGGGGCACCAGGGCAATGGCGGCGACCGAGTGGGCCTGGCACACAGCATCAAAATGTCCTGTCTTATCACAGGCCTTGCAGAGCGTGCTCCGTTTCGGGCAGCGTTGTCGGGGGTGCTTTGACTGTCCACAGAAGTAGCACTTGGGTCCCCCGGGGGTGTGTGGTTGCCGCGCGGTGGAGGCCTGGAGTTGGCTGGGGGCGGTCACTGACAGGGTGCACGGTAGGGCATTCACTGGCGGGGTGCACGATGTCCAGGAGGGATGGGCTGCTCAGTCGGGGGCATACGCTTGAATACTGCGCAAGGCGACCGTGAGCTAGAGTGCTAGTTTCTTGGTCGGCGCGAGGTCAAGGGTAGCCCCTTCTAAGAGTCGCTGGTGGATGTAGGCCGACTCTATGCCTGTAACGAACGTGTCTCTAAATAGCAAGTCCGAATGTTCAGAGGCCGAGGCGGCCTGGCAATTACAGTCTCTGACTAGGAGTTGCAGGGCACGCCAGAAATCCTCCACAGACTTACCGGGGAGTTGATGCCGCGTGGCGAGGAGGTGCCTTGCGTAGATCTTGTTGGTCTGCTGCGTGTAGTTCTCCTTCAGTTACGCCATGGCCTCAGCGTATGTCAGCACGTCCTGAATGAGGGGGATGATGTCCGAGCTCAGGCACGTGTAGAGGATCTGAAGCTTCTGTGCCTCTGAGGGTGGGTCAGTCGCAGATCCTATGTGTGCCTCGAAGCAAGCTAGCCAATGTGCAAAGGCTGACTTGGCGTTGTCTGCTTGAGGGTGCAGCTGCAGGCGATCAGGCTTGATGTGGAGATCCATCGTTTTAAAATCTCTGCGTAATAAATTGATGCACTATCAATAACGATGAGAGGAGAGTAGAGAGTAATCGAGGCTTTATTACGCAGAGATGTGGAGCCTCCCGCAGCTGCTGTTGAAATGGCTGCAGCTCGGAGAACCCACACATTTATACTCCACCTACTGGGCGGTGCCAGCAGGCAGGGATCTACCCCGTACCTGTAGTACAGGGGCCTTACCCTTATACCCATCCACACACACCCCCCCCCCCCCCCCCCACACACACACACACACATCCCCCGACCACCCTTCCAATCTCTGACTATCCAGTCTGCACCGGGGCAGCAGATGGGTACCCGGGGTGATGGGGGTGCAGAGGAGCTGCACTGCTGTTCTCAAAATGATCCAATGGCAGCAGAACACCTGCAGGCACCTCCTGCCAAGAGGAGGAACCCGAATAAAAACATAATTGGATGGGTTGTTGAAATTAAAACATGTGACTGTAAATTCCTCAGTGTCGACACCGAGGATTTCCTGTGCAGTCTTTGTGTGCAAATTTATTGGAGCAGACTCAATGGGCCAAGTGGCCTAATTCTGCTCCTATGTCTTATGGCCTTCTGGTGACGTCCGGCAGTGGCCTATACTGCTCAAATGTGTCGGGTCAGTCAGAGGCCTCCTCTGTAGTATGGGGCAGTGGGCTGGGAGAGCCGCTATCCACCATCCCCTATGCCCAGCTGCAGGCTCCCAGAGGAAAGCTAGACATTTGCCCACCTTTGGAATATGGTTGGAAGGTGAGAGGTGGGGTAGTGGAGTCAGTTCTGTGAGCAGAGGGAAATTGGTGTGGTTTGATCCCAACTACAAAACCCCAGCCAGGTTCTCTCCAGCTTTCTGCAGAAGGCATCTGCAGAAGGTGGTGTGTTGATTTAAAAAAAAGATTTGGAAGTATCCAAACATATGGGATGGAATTCTCCGACCCCCGCCACCTGGAAATCGGCGGGAGCGGGAATCACACCCGGCCGATTGGCGGGCCCCCCGCGGCGATTCTCCGGCCCACGATGGACCGAAGTCCCGCCGCTGACAGGCCAATCCCACCGATGTGATTTAAACCACCTCTGGTGCCGGCTGGATTGGCGGCGCGAGCAGGCCCCCAGGGTCCTGCGGGGGGCGCAGGGCGATCGGACCCCGGGGGGTGCCCCCACATGGCCTGGCCCACGATCGGGGCCCACCGATCGGCCAGCGGGCCAGTGCAGTGGGTGCACTCTTTTTCTTCCCCCGCCGCCACGGCCTCCACCATGGCGGAGGTGGAAGAGACCCCCTCCACCGCGCATGCGCCGGTGGTGAGAATTTCGCACCTTTGGGGA
Source organism: Scyliorhinus canicula (assembly GCF_902713615.1). Lineage (NCBI taxonomy): Eukaryota > Metazoa > Chordata > Chondrichthyes > Carcharhiniformes > Scyliorhinidae > Scyliorhinus > Scyliorhinus canicula. The sequence goes on from NC_052163.1 coordinate 58,417,785, forward strand.
GGCCCGATGCCGGAATGGTTGGCGCCACTCCGCTACGCTGGGACCCCCCGCCCCGCCGGGTAGGGGAGAATCCCGGCCATGGTGAGGGGATTGGAACAACCTCAAGGAATATGGGGACTATTGTATTTTGGGGGCTTGTGTTAATCACCACTAGCTGTATTATATGTATTACGGTAAGACACATATACTAGAGGTACATGGGTAAATCCCTGCCTGCTGGCTCCACCCAGTAGGCGGAGTATAAATGTGTGTGCGGCCGGTGCTGCAGCCATTCTGGTTCCAGCTACAGGAGGCACAACATCTTTGCTCAATAAAGCCTCGATTATTCCACTACTCTCGTCTTTGTGGTAATTGATAGTACATCAGGGCTGTTTGGCCTAATGCAGTCACCAAGATTAAGAGATGGCATATGCTTACAGAAATTCTTAAACGTGAACATTCAAACACCTTAATGCTGCATACAATAGAAGATCTTTCTTTGAAAACTTTTTCACTCAGAGGGTGGTGGGAGTCTGGAGCTCACTGCCTGAAAGGATGGTTCAGTCAGCGACTCTCATAACCTTTAAGCAGTATTTAGATATTCACCTGCACTGCCATAAACTCCAGGGCTATGGCCCAGCGCTGCAAAATGGGATTTGTGTAGTTGGATCTTTGTTCACTGGGGTGGACATGATAGACTGAATGGCCTCTGTGGTGGCTCAAAAAACACTCTGAAGGGTTCCAGTAGTAACAATGGCGTTTATTAATGAAAGGCAAAGGCTGGTAAATGTACAGGTATAGAATACAATAATATCTTTGGGATCCACACTGCCCGGCCCCCTGCCCCCAGGGACCTGCCCTAATTCACTATTGGCCGGAGTTTGTGTGTCCCGTGCGATTGGCCCCGAGGCAGTCACGTGCTCTGCCAGTCCCACTCTCTTAAAGGGGCCAAGCGACCACATCCCTCCCCTTTAAGTTCCTTGTTACGTTTATACAATAACAATGTACAGGTTCTAGTAACACGGAAAATACATCAGGGGAAAGAGAGTTCATCCAGGAGTCAATCAGTCCGGGGACCGACAATTCTTCGAGGTAGTCAAATTGTCAGAAACCCGTGACAGTTCAGGAGGCATCGGTTCCTCGTAGGGGAACCGGCCTCACCGTACACACCCCTGTCTGCAGCAATGATGCCGAGGTGAAGATGGTTAACAGATTCAAATTCCTTTTACCAACAATCTGTCCTGGCCCACCCACATCGTGAGCAGCAGTTCATTCTGTATGCTTCACCCGATGCCTATGTCTATAGTTGTGTACTTTGTGTATTTATCGTATGCCCTGTGTTTTTCATGTATGAAATGATCTGCCTGGACTGTACGCAGAACAATACTTTTCACTGTACCTCAGTACACGTGACAATAAATCCAAATCCAAATCTGTCCTCCAAAGGTACAGCTGGCTGGGTGGATTCAGGAGTTCTTAGCTCCCTCTGCTCAGGAACATTCACAGGAGCGTCAACAACACCAGTGGGACTAGTCTGCTCAGAAACAGGGATCGGCATGTTTGATCGTCAGGGATGTTTGAGAGTAAATCAACATCTGACATGTGGGAGGCTTTCAAATGTCAGTTGAAAGGAATTCAGGACCGACATGTTCCTGTGCGGAAGAAGGATAAATACGGCAAATTTCGGGAACCTTGGATAACGAGAGATATTGTAGGCTTCGTAAAAAAGAAAAAGGAGGCATTTGTCAGGGCTAGAAGGCTGGGAACAGACGAAGCCTGTGTGGAATATAACAAAAGTAGGAAGGAACTTAAGCAAGGAGTCAGGAGGGCAAAAAGGGGTCACGAAACATCATTGGCAAATAGGGTTAAGGAACATCCGAAGGCTTTTTACATGTACATAAAAAGCAAGAGCGTAGCCAGGGAAAGGGTTGGCCCACTGAAGGACTACAAGGGAATCTACGTGTGGAGCCAGAGGAAATGGGTGAGGTACTAAATGAATACTTTGCATCAATATTCACCAAAGAGAAGGAATTGGTGCATGTTGAGTCTGGAGAAGGGTGTGTAGATAGCCTGGATCACATTGAGATCTAAAAAGGCGAGCTGTTGGGCGTCTTGAAAAATATTAAGGTAGATAAGTCCCCAGGGCCGGATGGGATCTACCCCAGAATACTGAAGGAGGCTAGAGAGGAAATTGCTGGGGCCTTGACAGAAATCTTTGGATCCTCACGGTCTTCAGGTGATGTCCCAGAGGACTGGAGAATAGCCAATGTGGTTCCTTTGTTTAAGAAGGGTAGCAAGGATAATCCAAGGAACTACAGGCCGCTGAGCCTTACGTCGGTGGTAGGGAAATTACTGGAGAGATTTCTTCGAGACAGGATCTACTCTCATTTGCAAGCAAATGGACGTATTAGCGAGATGCATCACAGTTTAGTGAAGGGGAGGTCGTGTCTCACTAACTTGATAGAGTTTTTCAAAGAGGTTACAAAGATGATTGATGCAGGTAGGGCAGTAGATGTTGTCTATATGGACTTCAGTAAGGCTTTTGACAAGGTCCCCAATGGCAGACTGGTACAAAAGGTGAAGTCACACGGGATCAGGGGTGAGCTGGCAAGATGGATACAGAACTGGCTAGGTCATAGAAGGCAGAGAGTAGCAATGGAAGGGTGCTTTTCTGATTGGAGGGCTGTGACTAGTGGTGTTCCGCAGGGATCAGTGCTGGGACCTTTGCTGTTCGTAGTATATGATTTGGAGGAAAATGTAACTGGTCTGATTAGTAAATTTGCGGCCGACACAAAGGTTGGTGGATTTGCAGACAGCGATGAGGACTGTCAGAGGATACAGCAGGATTTAGATTGTTTGGAGACTTGGGCAGAGAGATGGCAGATGGAGTTTAATACGGACAAATGTGAGGTAATGCATTTTGGAAGGTCTAATGCAGGTAGGGAATATACAGTGAATGGTAGAACTCTAAGGAGTTTTGACAGTCAGAGAGATCTAGGTGTTCAGGTCCACAGGTCACTGAAAAGGGCAACACAGGTGGAGAAGGTAGTCAAGAAGGCATACGGCATGCTTGCCTTCATTGGCCAGGGCATTGGATAGAAGAATTGGCAAGTCATGTTGCAGCTGTATAGAACCTTAGTTAGGCCACACTTGGAGTATAGCGCTCAATTCTGGTCGCCACACTACCAGAAGGATGTGGCAGCTTTATAAAGGGTGCAGAAGACATTTACCAGGATGTTGCCTGGTATGGAGGGCATTAGCTATGAGGAGCGGTTGAATAAACTCGGTTTGTTATCACTGGAACAACGAAGGTTGAGGGGCGACCTGATAGAGGTCTACAAAATTATGAGGGGCATAGACAGAGTGGATAGTCAGGGGCTTTTTCCCAGGGTAGAGGGGTCAATTACTAGGGGGCATAGGTTTAAGGTGCGAGGGACAAGGTTTAGAGGAGATGTACGAAGCAAGTTTTTTACACAGTGGGTAGTGGGTGCCTGGAACTCACTGCCGGAGGTGGTGGAAGCAGGGACAATAGTGACATTTAAGGGGCATCTTGACAAATATATGAATAGGATGGGAATAGAGGGATATGGACCCAGGAATTGTAGAAGATTTTAGTTTAGACGGACAGCATGGTCAGCACAGGCTTGGAGGACCGAAAGGCTTGTTCTTTTCTTTGTTCTTTGTTCTTTTGTCACCCTCTAGCTCCTCAAATGGTCAATGTGCTTTCTGACGGTCTGTCCATTTACATTCACCACATGTGACACAGGCCCCGACTGGGAGACAAACTATCCGACTACCCCACCCTCCCTGCCAAGTTAAAAAACACTAAATCCAAACAAATTCTGAGGCAACGGCCTTGCAACTCATCAAGAAAAAAGTTTCTTGTTGAGACTCCTTCTATTGATGTTTTTTTAGTAACTGGTGTAATGGTGGTGTAATGGTGCCAATGTTTTGGCTAAATTCAGAATAAATCTTCTATGATAATTTACCACGCCAAAGAAGGATTTGAGCTGGAACTTCATGGATAGCCTTGACTTTCTCCTCAATGGGATGTAACCCGGTTGCATCTACCTAAATACCCAAATACGTCACTTCTGAAGCCTGTATTGTACATTTTTCACATTTAAGGTGGATACCCGCATCCTGAAACCTTTTTAACATCTCCCCCAGGCTGGAACATATGCTCTTCGGGGGTTCTGCCAGTAATTAAAACGTCATCAAGATGGACTATCACCTTGGGAATTCCTTGAAGGAGGTTTTCCATTGTCTGCTGAAAAATAGCACAGACTGACGTGATACTGAGAAAGGCCCTTATGTGTATTTATTATGGAAAACATCTGGGATTCATCCAATTCTAATTGTAGGTATACATGGCTGTGATCTAATTTATAATAGTTGAGGCTTGGAGTAGAGGCCTTCAATCCTAGGCATCAGGTACCTATCCCACCTGGGCAGCGTGATTTCTCGTTAACTTTTCATCCCCTCAAATTATTATGGAACAATCCGGCTTGAGAATGGGGACTATGGAGACTTCCAACTTGGAACACTGAACTGGTTTGATTATGCCCAGTTCTTCTGATCTCTTAAGCTTAGCTTCAACTTCAGATGCAGAGCATAGGGAACTGGTTTGGCTCGAAATAACTTGGGTGTCAAATCTGGATTGACATAAAGTTTGGCTTTGACATCTTTAATCCGGCCTAGTTCATTGTAAAAACATCTTGTACCTTCTCATGACATTGGAAATTAACAACATTTCCAGCCAATTAAGTTTGATTCACCGTAACCAATCCCTTCCCATTAGGCTGGGTCTGTGCCCTTCCATGACAACCAGCGATAGATGGGCCTCTTGCTCTTTGTACATCACTGGTGTGTTGGTGGTCCCAAGGATTTTAAGGGTTTTCCCAATGTAAGTGGAAAGTTTGGCTGTGGTGCTGCTCAAATGTAAAGTTTGAGCTGCGTCACACAAGCTCCCCCACAACCATCACCGAGGCCCTTGTGTCGACTTCCATTTTCAAAGGTTAAAACTTAGAATAATTGGGGCCGCCTTGTTTAACTGAACTGCATTCAAACAGTACATTGCATGCTCCTTTTCAGAGCTCCTATCCACTATGTTAGATAATGCTGTGGACTGCTCCTGCTGTTTTTCTTTGCATTGGAATGCTTTGCCTTGTGTGGCATGGTGCATGATTATGGCTCCTACGATTACAATGGAAACACACAAACCCTTGATAATGGCAGGTGTCTTCTGGGTGTTGGGGGTCGTGGGAATGGTTCCCCCTTCTCCCCCACAATGATAGCAGTCTCCCTCTGCCTTCAATCAATGTCCTGTTCTTCTGCCTGTCCTTTCACTCTGGTTCATTGCCGAGGACTGTGTCTGGTTCCCTGCCGTACCTGTTGATCCAACCGTGCATCTCACAGCCATACTGCCCCATACTTGATTGACTTCCCCTTCAGCCAAGTTTTGAAGCTCAGTGATTTTTTTTTTTTTGGTGCACTCTATCGCCTGAGCTATCTCGATCGCTTTTTCAACAATATTGTACTTTCATCCAGGAGCTTCTTCTGGATGTTGAGGTTATGGATTCCACAAACCAAATGGTCATGCAGCATATCACTGAGCGTGCTCCCGAACTCAAAGTGCTTTGCGAGCTGATGAAGCCTGGCTCTGACGGTTGAGATGGACTCTTCAGCATCCCTAGCAATGGAGTTGAATTTATAATATTGGAGGATAATCGAGCGCCTTGAGTCAAAGTGCTCCCTGACCAGCTTGGTCATCTGATTAATGGTCTTTGAGTTGGGTGCCTCTGGAGACATGAGGTTCCTAATTAGATTATAAGTTTGGAGCCCACAAATTGTCAGAAATATCACTTTCTTCTTGTGCTCTCCTGTGATGTAGTTTTGCGGCGAAAAAAAATAGCATAGCAGTTTGATGTACTGGCTCCAATCTTCAGCCCCTTTGTCAAACAGGTCTAATAATAGGCATTTTGCCCACATTTTGATGGTTCCTGACTTTGATTGGCACTTCTTTCTTTCCAGTTGTTCCTTCCTCCCCCCTCGAATCATGAAGTACAGCAGCCTGTGAACAAACCTTTTACCTCAACGGCAAAGTGGTGGCTCAAGAAATGTCTAGAGGCTTCCAGTAGTAAAAAGGAGATTTATTAATGAAAGACAAAGTCTGTTATATACACAGGTACAGAACACTATAGGATCGGTCTTGTCTGTTCAGCTCTGGGGTCCACATTGCCCGGATCCTTGCTCTCAGGGCACTGCACAAACTCACTGTCTGTCGTGTGCTCCCACAAGTTTGGTACCAAGCCGGTCACGTGGTCTGCCAGACCCAGCCCCTTAAAAGGACCACACTACCACGGCCTTCTTCTATGCTGTAAACATCTATGAATCTATAATAAAAATACTCCACAGTGCATTGGTTTGAGATGCCATTAGGGGTTTTGAAGTCTCCCAGCTGCTGTCACAATGCAGAAAACCCCAAAGGCCAACTGTGTGACAAGGTTGAAGTTAAAAGGTCCGTCGGTCTTGCACAACTGTCACTCCGTTACAGATTTGCGGTTGGATCAGTGACCTCTCTGCTTCATCTGCAGCTTGAGTCTGCTGCTTCTGCATGCAGGGAAGGCAGATCAAGTGTCCACACTGGCTCTTCAGATACTGCAGTTAGAGGGCAGGCTGTCAAATGCACAGGCCGAGAGCTGGTAAAGGTTTTGCAGAAAGCATAAGTAAATATACTGAGTTTTTGATTTGAGCCCTCCTGATGAGAAGACTGGGGAAATAAAACTTAGCTTCCCTCACCTGGAAGAAGCACAGTGATTTCCAGCGGGACAATTATCGGACGACAAGGAAACGCAGCAATGTGTTCAGGCTGATTGGCCTCCAGTGTTCATTTGTAATCTTAGACCTACTCTTTGAAATTAGCCAATTCCACAACATTTTCCCTTTCCTTCCTAATGGCTAGCATGAGGGCCCAATCTTCAGAGGGGTTTGAAAGAGATGCAAGACATTCTAGAAAGAGTGACGGTCCCCCATTTCCTGTCTGTTTCTTAATTGTGATTTGAGGAATGCATTCCCCTCTCAAGATAGTAGTCAGGTTACACTTTATAGGAGAGGAATTTTCCCTCCAATTATATGGTATTTCTCAGGCTATTCCATATCTATTGCTAATTGGCTCCATTTCAATTTCACCCATCAACCCTCAATGTTACTTGATGGGATTAAGTTCTGAAAGTATTTTATGTTCAGGCCCAATTTGTTTGTACAGGTTCATCAGTCTTTACTATATCCGCACAATTACCTTCTGAATCTACTGTGAGATTTGTGAGATTTCCAGGGTGTCGTTCATTCGCTGACCCCACTGGAATCTTCCTGTCCCAATAAAAAAATAGGACTGAATTCTCCATTCTGGAGATTAAGAGCGGGATTCTCCCTTCTGGGGACAAAGTCCCCACGCTGGCGGGAGAACCGGCACCAACCACTCCGGCGCCAACGGCCCCCGAAGGTGCGGAGTTCTCTGCACTTCCGGGGGCTAGGTGGACGCCGGAGGGGTTGACGCCGCTCCAGCCGGCGCTGAAGGGACTGTGCGGGTTCGCACATGCGCTGAAGGGCTGGCGTGATTTCGTACATTCGCGGAATCGCTGCCGTAGTTCCCCGCATGCGCAGACCGGCCGGTGTATTTTGCCACACGCATGGGAGGTTCTCTTCTCCGAGCTGGCCATGGCGGAGCCCTACAGGGGCAGGTGCGTAAGGAAGGAGTACCCCCACGGAACAGGCCCACCCGCAGATCAGTGCCCCAATCGTGGGCCAGGCCACCGTGGGGCGCCTCCCCGGGATCGGATCCACCTGCACCCCCCCCCCCCCCCCCCGAGGACCGCCCCCACTGACTTACATGCCAAGTCCCACAGTGCGGGACCATGCATAACCCTCGCCGGCGGGCCTGGACAAAAGCCGACGGCCATCGGGGCCACGAGAATTGCCGGGGGGGGCCGCTGCCAACGTCCCCCGAATGGCGTGGAGTGAACCCCGCCCCCACCGGAAAACCAGCGCCGGAGAATACGGCAGCCGGCTTCGGGGCGGGATTCGCGCCGCCCCCCGGGGATTCTCCGACCAGGCGGGGTTTCACATGGGTGTGAGCGGGTCCACAGCTGCTACGATTCAACCACTCACAAGGGACTAGCACGGTTGTATAGAACATAGAACATAGAACAGTACAGCACAGAACAGGCCCTTCGGCCCTCAATGTTGTGCCGAGCCATGAACACACCACTCAAACCCACGTATCCACCCTATACCCGTAACCCAACAACCCCCCCCTTAACCTTACTTTATTAGGACACTACGGGCAATTTAGCATGGCCAATCCACCTAACCCGCACATCTTTGGACTGTGGGAGGAAACCGGAGCACCCGGAGGAAACCCACGCACACACGGGGAGGACGTGCAGACTCCGCACAGACAGTGACCCAGCCGGGAATCGAACCTGGGACCCTGGAGCTGTGAAGCATTTATGCTAACCACCATGCTACCCTGCTGCCCCCAACCAGAACCAGAGAACCAGAACATGCTGTTAACGGACCGGTGGCCGATTCGCCGGATCTGTGATTGGCACGATGTCGCGGCTACACATAATGCATTCTCCCCCCTCCCACACACAAGCTTCACAGCCAACATGGCCGCAAGGAGGGCAGCGCCGTGCCTCGGGGACTCCGAACTGGATACCCTTTTTGACTCTGTGGAAGAGAGGAGGGTGATACTATACCCGGGCTGGGCCAGAGGCCATCAGGTACCTGGGCGGAGGTGGGAGCCACTGTCAGTGCCATCAGTGAGATGGTCCGAACTGGAGATGCGGAGGTCGGAGGCCGACCACGACCTGAGGCCTCCTGCCTGGTCGTGGATCCCCACAACTAATGTGTGCCCACCCCAACCCCCAACTCCCCTCACCCCACACCCCAACCCCCCTCACCCCATACCCCTCATCCCCTCGCCCCAGCTCTCACCACCTTATGCCTCACCCCTTCCGGCTGTCTAACCATACGTGCCGCCTTGTGTCTTACAGGACCAGTCGGGGATGGTCCGGCCCATCCAGGGCCCCTGCCCCCAGTGGGTGCCAGAGCCGGTGCCCCCCAGACAGCCGAGCACTGACAGGGAGAACAGCCGGAACACCAGTCCTCTGCCGGAGATGACCCAGGACACCAGAACCCAGGAGACCCTGGAGTGTGGGTCGGACAAGGACATTGACTTTCCATCACAGCTGTCTCCTATACTGTCCACCATCTCAGAGACGACCAACACGGTTGGGCAAATTAGTGAAGAGGCTTCTGGGACACTTACTGGTGCGCACCACACAGTCGTTCCGGTACAGCAGGTGGAGGTAGGAGCAGCCGAGGGGCCGGGCATTCGGAGGGCAGGCCGGCCCCAGCAACCAGCTGCCGCCAAAACGGGTCCCAGGCTCCTGGAACATCCAGTCCCACTCATAGTGCAGGTGCAGATAGAGACCCAGGGACTAGAGGAGATGACGGCCGGCTTCCAGCTCCTGCAGGGGCAGGTGGAGGAGTCCATCTGCCTGCAGGAGCAGGGAGTGGTGCCGGTCATGCGTGCCACCCAGGCCGAAACCGCACAGGTGGCGTCTGCGGTGGAGGCAATGGGGGCGACGGTGTCGGACATGGGTCAGCGTGCGGAAGCCGTGGGGCATTCTGTGCATGCAAGGGCTGAGGCCCAGGACAGGGCTGCTCACTCACAGGCAACCATGTGCCAAAGCCACCTGGAGATTGCAACGGCACTCCTCAGCGTGGCCCAGTCACAGCAGGCCATTACTGAGAGCATTGGCGGATTTGCCCAGGTGTTGCCCAGCATCGTACAGATCCAGAGGCAGATGGCGCTGCCCCACAGGGAGGTGGCACAGTCCCAGTGGGAGGTGGCACAGTCCCAGTGGGAAGTGGCACAGTCCCAGAGGGAGGAGGCACAGTCCCAGAGGGAGGTGGCACAGTCCCAGTGGGAGGTGGCACAGACCCAGAGGGAGGTGGCACAGTCCCGGGGGGAGGGGGTAGCACAGTCCCAGAGGGGGTGGCATAATCCCAGTCAGGGATGGCCCACTTCCTGAGCTCCATGGCGCGAACATACAGACCCTGCTCGATACCAGAGCGGGCTTCCAGGACAGGCAGCACCAGGTGTCGGGGGACCTCGGCGGAATTGCCCAGGTGCTGGCCAGATCACACAGACACAGAGGGAGGTGGGACAGTCCCTGTGCTCCACGGTCGCAAAAATTTAGACCCCTGTTGATACCAGAGCGGGCATCCAGGACTGGCAGTGCCAGGTGTCGGGGGTGGGGCCTCGGGGGATGGCTCCATTCACATCCCTGTCCCATGGAGAAGCCTGGGGGCCATCGGGCGCCCCGAGTGAGGAGGAGATGCTGGGTCCCATGCTGGTGACTTCTGCAGGGGAGGTCCCGGAACACCGCAGCACCTCAGACTCCCCCAATCCTGTCCCTGGTGCATCTGGCGGGCAGCGGGCAGAACAGGGTGGCACCATGCCATCCAGGACATCCAAGGATCAGCCGGGCCCATACAAGCCGGACCGCCCAAGAGATGTGCACCAACGGGGACACTCAGCGCAGGGCAGGAGTCACAACAGGCTGCCTTCGCTCCTGCTGTACCATCTGGGGAACCACTTAGGCACAGTGTTAGGGCCCATGAGGCCAGAAAGTTAAACACCCGTTGGCATGGATGCAGGGCACAGTTTAGTTATAGGGGCTAGGGCACAGACTGTATATACCTCTTTATACGGGGCTGGTTTAGCACAGGGCTAAATCGCTGGCTTTGAAAGCAGACCAAGGGAGTCCAGCCTCCCCGAATTCCCATACCGGCCTTCCTGAATAGGCGCCGGAATGTGGCACTAGGGGCTTTTCACAGTAACTTCATTTGAAGCCTACTTGTGATAATAAGCAATTTATTTTTTACTTTACCACCTGTTAACACTGTTGAAACCTGCCTCTGTGCTCTGTCTGATGGGTGTGAGGGCGGGGAGGTCAGTGATGGCCACTGGGAGTGAGGGGTGGTGGATGAGTGAGGCCCAGTGGGTGGAACATGCAGCTCCCCCGCTCCCCCGACCGTCCCCATCACTCCGTCCCCAGCTATTTGACAGGCCGTGTGATGGACGGGCCAGCTCACATGCAGTGATCACCCAGGTGGAAGGTGGCTAATGTAGGCATGAGTCAGACATTGCCTAACAATGTTGAGCACGGAGCTCATCGCAGAGTGGGCTGTCATCATCCTCCATCCCATGGACCAGAGCCGCTGTCATTGCCAGCCCAGTGCCCCAGCTCATAGTGCTTCAGGTATATATATATAGGGGGTGTGCATGCAGATGGTTTGGTGGTGTGGGGGATGAGGTTGGTCAGTGGTGGGAGGTGAGGGTGTTCGGTGGTGGGAGGTGATGATGTTCGGTTGTGAAGGGGTGTGGTACTGTTGTGTATGTGCCCCATCAACACACCCCCCAGTTGGGCTGCACGGTGGCGCAGTGGGTTAGCCCTGCTGCCTCACGGCGCCGAGGTCCCAGGTTCGATCCCGGCTCTGGGTCAATGTCCGTGTGGAGTTTGCACATTCTCCCCGTGTTTGCGTGGGTTTCGCCCCCACAACCCAAACATGTGCAGGGTAGGTGGATTGGCCACGCTAAATTGCCTCTTAATTAGAAAAAATGAATTGGGTATTCTAAATTTATAGAAAAAAAAAAGAACTCACCCCCCAGTTGGTGAAACATTTCTTGATTAATGTGTCCCATGCTCACTGGCCCTGGCGGTTACATTGTGCGGCCTCCCGTGCCTGGCCAGCCCCCATGTCACGCTCATTGTCCTCTTCTCCCTCATCCTCCTCGCCTGGTGAGGCCTGCCCTTGCAGCACATTGCCCCTCTGCTGGGCTATATTCTGGAGGACGCAGCAGACCACAATGATGCGGACGACCCTCCTTGCCTCGTACTGGAGGGCCCTCCAGAGTGGTCCAGGCATCTAAAGCGCATCTTCAGGAGATGCGTACTGTACTTCCGAGCCACATGGCAGGCGCCGTGATTTTGTCGGGCATCAAGCCCGATTTCGGCATCGGAGCCAATTCTCTGGCTGATCGCGTTTCGCGATTTTGGCATCACCGCACGGAGAATCTAGCCCATAATCATCTCCCCTTTTCTCTCTGCATTCTATAATTATTCCCTAGAAAGCAGGGAGAAGAGGTGGCCTCTGCACTTCTGAGGAGAAGCAGTCGGAGGTGACTCATTTCATTTGTTTGCTTCCCTTCACTAAGTTGAAGGAATCACACCTGTGCCTACCATCTCTCTTTCTTCAAAAACCCCCATCAGGCCCATGGGGATACCCTACTTGATCCCCCCTTGGGTCTTGTGGGATATAAGCTTCCCCGCTAGAAAGGCGGAGGCCTGCCCAGCTGAGGCTCATAATGACCTTATCTAAAGGCCGACCCCGAGAGGGAGCAGCGTCTTGATAGTACTGAATGGGACTAATACCGTGTGTGTATCTACCACCATAGAGCAGATTCTTTTGACCGTGAGTAAACCTTAGTACCCGGCCTCTTGGGTCTTTATACCTTCTACCGCAGGTTAAATCAGGAAATTACCATGCGCATAATTACTGGCATGGAGTTATAGCCCAATGCTAAATGTGTGTCACTACATGGATACATTGACCTGAATGTTTGCCCAGTCCCAGGTTGTCCCATTGCTAGGGGCAGAAGTGGCTTCCGAGCCTGCGCAGAAGGATGGCAATACCTATTACTGGTTAATTGAGAAGCCACAGCCTGACTACCAACCAATTGGAGATGGTGGCCCATCTCAGAGCTGTCAGACCATCAGAGGGCTGACAGCTCGGCAGCCTCACCAGCTGCAGTAAGTAGAAAGCCACTGAAGAATGCTTTTAATTTATATGCCGGGACCAGGAAGACATTAGTGGATGCAGCATAATTTAAGTGTTTAGCTACAATTTAGGCTGACTATATTTGGACTGTATTGAATGATCACATAGCAATTGGGATAATACTAAGGGTCCTGGACCTTGCTGACTTACTGGGTTTCTGCAGCTTTCTGGAAGTGGGTTGATAGGTGGAATGCCTTGTAAAATGGCAGTGGACACATTGCTACAGAATATTCTCAATGACATTCTCAATCGGAGCATTCCCAGGGAGCGGTGAAGCCTCAAGCTATAGCGTCGGAGCCGCAGGAGCAGCCATTCCTGCTGGAGGGTCTCTCTCTGCGCCATGCAGTGGCATAAAGGAAGCCCTCAGCCCCTCCCCCTTCCCCTTCCCCTTCCCTGGGACCTGCTGGGACATTGCCACAGTTCACCTGCCGGTCTCCCCAAGCAACCAGAACCTATCTCAATGCTGATAAAATATCGGCCTGGGGACACAATTGGCTGTTACCTAGCCAATTAATTAACTTAATTGGTTAATTAACCCACATCCAATCAGAAAGCAGCCACATCGCTCCTATTGAGAATGTTGTTTAGAATATTCTGTTGCAATGTGTCCACTGCCATTTTACAAGGCATTCCACCTATCAACCCATCTCCAGGTCCAGGATCCTCAACATTGTCACAATTGCTATGTGATCATTCAAAACAGTCCAAATATAGTCAGCCTAAATTGTAGCTAAACTCTTAAATTATGCTGCATCCACTAATGTTACAAGTTGCGTTCTCATATGACTGAATGCAATAATTCAGGGGATGCTGTTCAGTTCAATCTGACGCTGTGAGAGTGTCTCACAATCACCACAGTGCCAACTCCTAGCTTTCACATTTTCGTTGTAGAAACAACAGCATATAATTGGCCCAACCAGCCAAAAACAAAAATCATTCTGCACCAGAAAAGGTTAAAAGGGGACAGTCTTGATCAAGGCAGTGTTTGGCAAACTTGTCTGGCTTGATTGCCAAGTATTCGGCATGGTGACTCAATCTGCTACAATGCGTCATTCAGTTCCAAAAATACTGCTCCCACATAATGACGAAGATGATATACCACTGTTTTCTCCTCCGCGGCCCAATAATGCATCCACGTGGATTTATAACTTCCTATTCACGAATTTCATTGACTTTGTTTGTTTTCCGGAGCTACCTATGAGTCAGGCATGTAATTGGCAGCTGAGGTGGGAGGTAAGTGCCCTGTCCACAATGGTCTTGAGGTACGATGAACAAGCCAGTAAGGGCACTGGCAGCACAAGTCACCTAATCTCCAATTTCCTCTCTCTCCATTGGCCTCCACTCACAATCATGATCGCGCATTTTCCTCAGTGCCGCTCAAAGGCGACTAAGGTTCACTTGTCCAATTTTCCATGTGGTCAGTGTCCCAAAATGGGAGGCGTCAATTGGAAACTAGAGACCTAGCCATAGTGGGAGTTGGGGGGCGACGACGATGAACATTGGAAGGTATGTGGGACCAGGGCCTCCTTTGCCACATGGAACAGCTGGGAAAAAGTATCTTGAGATGACCAGATATTCAACACAGGGGTTAAATCTCAATAAGATAAATGTTAGAGCTTCAATGGCTCAGTGGATAGGTAGACAGCCTGGCGCGCAAATGACTCATACTGGCAAGGATGAATTCACATTATAACCGCAGCATTGGTGCAATCCACTGGACACCATTGCCACCACGATAGTGTACACTCAATCCCCATCCATTTTTGTACTTATTTAGTTTCCTGTTGTCATTTGGAGCAGACAACCAGAACATTTAAATCAGGCATGATCTGAACAAACTTCCTGGGCAGGATTCTGTAATCCTGAGGCTAAGTGTTGACGCCGTCGTAAACACCGTCGCATTTTACGAAGGCGTCAACAGGCCCCCAGGATCAGCGATTCTGCACCTCATAGGGGGCCACCATGGCACTGGAGCACTTCACGCTGCTCCAGCTGCTGATACCAGCGTCAAATGGGCACTTCAGGTCTGCGCATGCATGCTGCAGCCAGCGCGTATGCATGGATGCACACTGCGACCAGCGCAAACTCATGCATGTGTGCTAGTTTCCTTCTCTGCACCTGCCCCAACGCCACATGGCGGAGAGCTACAGGGGCCCGGCGCAGTGTAAAATAGGCCCCAACCAGGAGAAGCCGGCCCACCGATCGGTAGGCCCCGATCGTGGGCCAGGCCACGGTGGAAGACCGTGGCCTGGTCAGATCCCCCCTGCCCCCAAAAAGGCCGCCCCCCCGCAGGATGCATACCGAGGTCCCGCTGGGTAGGATCACACGTGAATGGCGCCGGCGGGACTCAGCCTATCTCGGCGTCCACTCGGCTCAACGCGCGCAGAGAATTGCCGGGGGGGCCGCGTAGAGCAGCCCTCGACGTGCACCACGCTGACCCCGCTGGCGCCAATGCTGTCGATTCACCGGTGAGGACCGTAATCACGCCCCCCCCCCAGGCGGTTCTCCGACCCGGCCCAGGGTCGGAGAATCACGCCCCCTATTTCCCCATCCTGGACACCATCACTTATGCTCAGTCACACCAAAATAAGCCTGGCATCCATAGGTGTCTGACACTTGCCTGAAGGTGAAAGTATCATGCTTATTCAGTCCTAGCCAGTGAGAACATAAGACCACAAGAGATAGGTGCATGAGATTTCGGGAGAAAGTGGGTTTACGGTAAAGTCACTGGCCTAGAAATCCAGAGAGCCCAGTTATTGCTCTCGGGACACCTGATTCATAGAATTTGAATTCAATTAATGAAAAAAATCTGGAATTGAAATTTAGTCTAGTAATGGTGACCATGAAACTATCATCAATTGTAAAAACCCATCTGGTTCACTAATGTCCAGGAAAACCGCCGTCCTTGCCCAATTTGTCCGACATGTGACTCCAGATCCACAGCAATATAGTTGACTCTTAACTGTCCTCTGAAGGTGGCCATAGTAAGCCACTCAGTTCAAGGGCAATTCATGATAGACAACATATTCTGGCCTTTCCAACAACACCCACATTCAATGAAAGGATAAAGAAAAAAACAAGTAGACAATATGGACCATCGAGCCTGCTTCACCATTCAATATGATCACGGCTGATCTCGGAGAATCTGGAGATGTTTGTGAGGACTACTTCCCTAGAGCCCTTGATTCCCTGCCAAGCCACAAACTCACATCAAAAAGGGTGTGGGAAGGGAAGACCAGTGTGTCACAACCCTCCATCTCTCATTTATGATTCCAATTAGCCGGTTGCACATACCAGCGACATACCCCGGAATCTTGACTCAGCAGTCATGCAAGACTTGGTGATGATCCCATCAACCTCGGTTGGTATGACTTCCGGTGACGGTAATGTGCCGAGTGGATGCACATCAGGTGTCTCTCCTCCAGTCTAGAACCAAATAGGCACTTTTAGGCAAATTTTGCCTGAATATTTGAAGGCCAATTTACCTCAATGGTGAAAATAAAGCAACCAAACAAAAATGCCAGCGAACAGGAGGTCGAAGGGTTGAAGGGACGGGAGGAGTAGTGGAAAGGACCACTTGCAGCAGGCAGATGAGATGACCGATCCAGGAGGCGACGGGCCCTCGGCCACCCAGGAGAGAGGGAGACCAACAACCTGAGCATCAGCTACCCCCCCACCACCTGGAGACGGACGGAAGAACTTACTCACGAAGGAGCTGACTGCCATGGAAATGGCGATCAGAATAGAAATCCAAATGGCGGCCAAAGTGGCGGTGACGGAAGCGATAGTCACCATGCAAAAGGCAATCGGCGGGCTGGGGAAGAAAGTGGAGGCACAGGAAAGGACAATCCTCAACCTAGACCTCAACAGGCCAGAGTGGCAGGGCAACCTAGCTTGGGGTGATAGGTTCGCCAGGCCCCTAGAACTCGACAGAGCGCAGAGGTCACTCAGTCTGAAACGCAAGGCTGGGGAGCAGCCACGGAGATCATCGCAAAGCAACACCAATATCAGGATCGTTAGAATATCCTGTGGTATTCTGTTAGAATATGGTGTGGGAAAAACAGACTAAGGCAAACACTGAGAAAGGACACAAAATTCAAATTTACCAGGACATTGGGGCAGACCTGACAAAACCTAGGGCTGAGTTTAACCAGGCAAAGTCGGCCCTGTACAAGAACGGGGTGCGATTTGGTATGCTGTTCCTAGCCAGCTCTGGGTCACGTACCAGAACAAAGAGCATTATTTCAACACCCCTGCGGAGACAAACAAATTTGTGTGAACCAACGGCCTGAACAAGGGCAGGCAAGCGGAAGATGAAGGCCGAGCAGAGAAGGACCGCGGAAGAAACAGAGACTCATTGGACAGTGAATATGTTTGCGCGGGGCTGTGCTGCCTCACTCTGGTCAAAAAGGCCAGGTCACAGGAAAGAGTGAGGACAGGGGAATGCAGGTGAGGGTGCAGGCAGAGGAAGCAGGCAGTCAGCAGATATAAGCTAGGGGCTGGACCAGCCCTGTGAGGGGAGCCGCCGCCACACTAGCAGGGATAGCTAGCACGGGGAGACAGATAGCAAGGGGGGCCGCGGCACAACTCCCAGCAGGGAGGGAGTGCCTGGCCAGGGGGTACACACACAGGGACAGGGAGGAAGAACGCATAGGGGGAGACGGGGAAAGGGTGACATTGGGGGAGTGGGGTGGGAGCACTGGGGAAAAAGAACACAAAAGGAACAGGAAAAAGGGTTGGTTTTCGGATTGGCTTCGGCAGGTAAGGTGCAGTCTGAGGAGACAAGGTGGCGCCACAAGCAGCCACTTTGGAGGGTCCCCAAACAAAGGGAAATCCTGGAATGCAAGGGCGCACCCACATGCTGTACACACAGTTGATGGCCATGGTGGATGCCCCTGGACAAAGGGAAACCTCGGGCGTAAGGGCCCCGACCTCATGGTGTAAACGGCGACTCCTGTTTAGATCCATACCGATCTTCATTCCCCCCCCCCCCCCCCCCCCCCCCCCCACTCCCCCAGGCCTTTTTCCACAAGGTAGACAAAATGATCATGGCGTTTGCGTGAGGTGGTGGTGGGGGGTGGGGGGTAAGAACCCAAGGATTTCTCAGTCGACGCTGCAAAGGAGGGAAAATATGGGCGGCCTGGTCCTGCCGAATCTACAATACTACCACTGAACAGCTACAGCCGAGACAGTGAGGGATGGATGCGCAAACCCAACACGGAATGGATGCGGCGGAGGAGTCCTCCTCCAAGGGAATGAACCTCTGAGCACTCGACACGGCAGTGCCCTCATCCCCCGACAAAGTACACATCCTGCCAAGTGATGGTAGCCACATTGAGGACGTGGAACCAATTGAGGCAACATTTTGGTTTGATCAAGATGTCCCCCATCTGCGGCAACCACATATTCCCACCAGACATGCTCGACGCCACCTTTAAAAAATGGAGACAGGACGGGGGACGCTAGAGGTCAGGGGCTTTTACATAGGGGATAGACTCGCGACCTGGGGCAAGCTGACCACCAAAACTACCGACAGGACAGGAACTCAGGCACCTGCAAATTAAACACTTTCTCTGCAAGGAGACAATAGTATGCCCCAAGGCTCCATGAGAGACATGACTAGAGGAACTAATGAACATGGACAGTAAGAAGGGGGGGAATTGTGGGAACATATATGGACAGTTGCTGGAGAGAGCAAGACTACCGCTGGACGAAGCAAGATGAAAATAGGAGGACAAATTGGGGACGGAAGTGGGTTGTGGTCTCTGGAGCGAAGCACTAAGTAGGGTCAATTCCACCTTCTCCTTCGCTAGGCAAAACCTCCTGCAGCTCGCCTAACCAGAACCCGAATGAGCAGGTTCTTCCTGGAGATGGAGGACAAATGCTAGGGAGGCCTTGCCAACCATGCCCACATGTTCTGGGCCTGCCCAGACTTGTCGGGTTCTGGACAGCCTTCTCCGAGGTGATGTCCAAGGTTGTAGAGGTGAGGGTGGAGCTGTGCCCGAGAGTGGCAGTCTTCGAAGTATCGAACCAGCCAGGACAACACACGGTGAAGAGTGTTGACGCCCTGGCTTTTGCTTCCTTAATCGCACGCTGGAGAATCCAGCTCAGCTGGCGATCAGCAGCACCTCCCACAGCTGAAGACTGGCTGGCAGACCTGTCGGAATTTCTCCACCTGGAGAAGATTAACTATATCATCCAAAGGTGGCGTCCACCTTTGTGGACGAGGGCTCCCACAAAGCATGTGGGCTATTCACCAGCCGGTTTCCAAGACCTGTTCGAGTGCAATAGTGACTAGGAAAAGGAGGGCGGGGGAGGGAGGAAAAACAAAGGAGGATACACACACAATGAAAAGAAGCAGAGGGGGAATGAGAGAGAAGGGAATCCCAGGGAATCACAGAACAAACATGGGGAAAAAAGGGACGGGCCATTTACCCCCCCCCCACCCACACCCCTGACAACAACAACTAAAAACTGTAACAGAAAGAAGCAGAATGCAATATGTGACGCCCAGGGCAGTCAACACTAAGAGGGAAACTAAGTTACCAACAGAGGAAGGGGGAGCGGTTGCGAGGAGGGAGGGGGATGCAGATTGGAGGGACCACATGTAAAAATCTCTGTAAATAAGAAACGGCTGTATTTGTAAATACCAGGTACACTTGAGCTGTAACTCTGTAAAAACTGGAAAATACCACTAAAAATATTTTAAAACTAAAACTTCTGTTGGTACGGCGTGGGGACATCACCCCTTCTAATGTGCTCCAAGCCTGGCAGACGATCCAAACAAGTGAGTCAGATAATAGCTCAGAAGGCGATAACCATCAAGGTGTGTGACACACCCAATGGCACTTCGTAAGGCAACGTGGAAAGTCACCCATGGCGAATCTGGGAACCCACACAGTCTACACCACAGAGTCAGACATGAAAAGTCATAGTCAAAGAATAGAAGATACTGAAGATGTTGGGACCCCTGCAGTTGATTCTAGCATAGATGGTGAAGAAAAGGATAAGCCATTGTTCAATGAAGTAACCCACAGATTTATGATTAAGTTGACCTAAACTCACAAGGGAGATCAGCTTCTGAACCTTTTACACTCAATGCAAGAGATAGCATCTTGAGAGTGGAATTTAGACTTTATATTAGGTGGGAAAATTTCATAACTGCATACTTGATATCAAAACCTTTCTGGTTTAAATATTGCATCAAAACCAGATGGGTTTTGACTCTCGGACTTGCAGAGGCAAGAAGGTTAAAATCTGGTCAGACGGAAAAGGAAAATTATGTGCTTTACTTCTCGAAGGGGAAAAAGCAGAGGAACGGAGTAGGAATCCGAATGAACATAAGAGACGAGTTCCAGGGTACTGGCTAATCTGAGAAAGAGTGATCATGATTCAGATCAAATGAAAGACTTTTGGGCTGGTTGTCATACAACAATGCAAGGTCACACTGAGCAGGAAATAGAGGGATTTTATGGTGGCATCCTAATGTATTATGTGGAAGTTAAATCGACTGATGCGGTAATTGTAATGGGTGACTTAAACGATCGAATCAGTGAAGGAACATCAGGAACGCATGTGGGCCAACAATGCCTTGGGTCGAGACATGAAAGAGAGAGACTGACATCGATTGCTCAAGAAAATTATCTGATGGTGGAAAATGCCTTCCTGAAGCGACCAGAAAGAAAACTGTCCACCTGGAGAAGTCCCGGCCACATGCATAGATAGTGGAACAACATTTTAGAAACAGCATAAAGAACATTCACATGTTTCCCAGTGCAGAGCTAAAGTCAGGTGATTTTCGACTTGTGGCAAAAGGTAAATTGAAGCTGAAAATACGGAAAGAAAGAACATCAGGGAGTCATTGATTCTTTAAAGTGAAAAAGAACAAGTACAAATATTTCAGGGCCAAGGCAAACATAATAAACAGAAATCTTGAAACAAGAAATAGTAAGTGAATGAAAAACATAAAGGAGAGATATGCAACATGCTGCAAAATAAATATTGCCCAAAGCGGGAAAGGGAATGAATGGATAATCCCACGCATTGATGATAGAAAGGGGAAATAAAAGGAACACGCACACACAAGTACAATGAAAGTGAAAATAAAATAAAGAGCGCACCTAGACAGCCTAAAGAGGAATGGTGCAGTTGGAAGTGAGTTGAAGTATTGGAGCTGGAAAGCAAATCACAAAATGAGAGTTACACACAAGGTGAAATGTTTGCCATATAGAAAGAAAGGGATAACAAAGATAGTGGATGCATAAAATACAATGCTGGTGAAATATTGTTTGAAAGGCATGCAGCAGGGCAGCACTAGTTCAGTGGTTAGCACTGCTGCCTCATGACACTGATTACACGGGTTCAATCCCGGCCCCAGGTCACTGTCCATGTGGAGTTTGCACATTCTCCCTGTGTCTGCCTGGGTCTCACCCCCACAACCCAAAGATGTGTAGGGTAGATGGATTGGCCACTCTAAATTTCCCCTTTGCTGGAAAAAAAATAGAAAAAAATAATGGAAGGCTTGCAGGAGCAAAAAGATGGACAGAATATATAAGCCATTTGTTCTCGAGATATGGAAGCACACGATAGGCCAAATGTTATGAAACCAGAGGAAAAGGATGTTTTGTAATTGATGTGGACAGGAAAAGCTCCAGGCATGGATGGAGTAACAACAAAACATCTAAAAGCCCTTGCAGAGGGCTATCCTATACCATAGGATACATTCCAAGTGACCTGAGGCATTTATTATTCATTGTTATCTGAGAAACCTAAAGCAATGGAATCCAATCATTTTAGAACTAGAACATTTAATGGGCGGAGTTTTCTGATATTTTTTCAAAGTGTCGGACCCGGTGAGAATTCTGCCGGTTATGAGGATGCCATCAACTGTAAATATTTGAGACACTGTCCACCTCATCAGTAGGTGTAGAGACACACTGGTACCCCTGACCTTTTGAGACGTGAGCAGTTGAGGTGTGTCATTCAGTCTCTCTGGACCCCTAGATCATCCTGTTCAGTGGCAGGTCATGCTGAGTTTTGTGTTAGGCCATCATCAGACACTTTACAGAGCATATGCGGAGCATCGCTCTGTCCTCACCATGGGGCATCATCACTCTCCTGCAGCGGCCAGTCAACCACTTTAGTGCCCGGCCCATGAATGGTGCAACCATCACCATCATCTCCCGCAGGCTCCACCGCAGTGAGAAGGTGTAAGACCCCATGGTGGGAGAGGTCTTAACACCTTAATCCTGGTGATCCCCCTAGTCCAGTCATTTGCAAACTCAGGGTCACTCCCTGCGGGTCTGTCGTTGGCAGTGTCGGGAGGGTCGTAGAGCCACTGTCGCAATGTTCCTGATCACGGGAATAAGTGTCTTCTCTCCAGAAGCGGCGGCAGATAGCAGGTCACGCGCCCCATTCACCTTCTCAGGGCGCAAAAGAGATTCCTCCATTTTGTTGCTGTCAGTTCTGGTGTGCATTTCAGGGTGACTGTTCCATTAAGAAGAATCTGAAATCAGGAACAAAGGAGGTTTAAGATGATTTCTTGGGGTAAGGTTTTATTAATTGTGCCAATGTAAATCATATTGCAGAACTCATGTGTGTTATGTACAGGAAAGTACTGGCAAATGAATTAAAAAGCTCACGGCATTTGAAGACTAAGCATGGCGAGTTCGAGGACAATCCACCTGATGTTTTTCAACGGATACAGTGAGAACTTAAATCATCAGGTGAAGTCCTTAGCAGAAACGTAACATTGAATGACAAAGCAAGTGAGGTAATGAGGACCAAGCAGGCTCACCTGTCATGTTAATGGAAAGCAAAAATAGTGGGTCATGAGGTTCGGTGTCATGGTCGCGAAGGTCAGCCAGCGTGGGTCGCAAAGGTCGGTCGCAAAGGTCGACCAGCAGGATTCGGAAAGGATGGCTCGTTGGTAGTCATCATCTTAAGCATCTCCAAACCAAGAGGCAAGTACCCTTTCCCTGTACCCCATGTGGACCCTGGCCAATGCCCGACAACACCTATATCCTGTGAACGAATGCATTTGAAAAAATTAAATGTTGTTGGATTCACAACCCGTTGAATGAAGAAAGTTCTTCTCATCTCAGTCCTAAATTATTGATTATTTATCCTGAACCTAAAAATCTGTTATTTATTCTGTTCGGTTTGCTGTTTTTCTGCCTCCGCACCACACCTCCTGGTTATGCCCACTTTGGTGCGGCCTTTATCCCATGTGAGATCATTTCTTCCTATCTACTCTGTCCAGACGCTTCATGATTTTGATCACCTCTATCAAATCTGCTCTCAACCTTCTCTTCTCCAATGAGAAGAACCCAGTTTCTATAATCCGTCCTTTTAACTGAAGTCCCTCATCCCTGGAATCATTCTCATACCGTCGTTCCCTCCAATTTTCATTCCATTGATGACCTATTTTCAAAAGCTTTGATGGGCAAGAAGGAAATTTAAGATTTTAAAAACACGGAGAGCCATTTACAATTCCGCTGCCTGGACAGTAATGCAGTGGAGCAGGTAGCTTGGCTGTTACAGAGTATGACCTATTACAGTAATGCAGTGGAGCAGGTTGCCTGGCTGTTACAGAGTATGACCTATTACAGTAATGCAGTGGAGCAGGTTGCTTGGCTGTTACAGAGTATGACCTATTACAGTAATGCAGTGGAGCAGGTTGCTTGGCTGTTACAGAGTATGACCTATTACAGTAATGCAGTGGAGCAGGTTGCTTGGCTGTTACAGAGTATGACCTATTACAGTAATGCAGTGGAGCAGGTTGCTTGGCTGTTACAGAGTTTGACCTATTGCAGTAATGCAGTGGAGCAGGCTGCCTGGCTGTTACAGAGTATGACCTATTGCAGTAATGCAGTGGAGCAGGTTGCCTGGCTGTTACAGAGTATGACCTATTACAGTAATGCAGTGGAGCAGGCTGCCTGGCTGTTACAGAGTATGACCTATTACAGTAATGCAGTGGAGCAGGCTGCCTGGCTGTTACAGAGTATGACCTATTACAGTAATGCAGTGGAGCAGGTAGCTTGGCTGTTACAGAGTATGACCTATTACAGTAATGCAGTGGAGCAGGCTGCCTGGCTGTTACAGAGTATGACCTATTACAGTAATGCAGTGGAGCAGGATGCCTGGTTGTTACAGAGTATGACCTATTACAGTAATGCAGTGGAGCAGGCTGCCTGGCTGTTACAGAGTATGACCTATTACAGTAATGCAGTGGAGCAGGCTGCCTGGCTGTTACAGAGTATGACCTATTACAGTAATGCAGTGGAGCAGGCTGCCTGGCTGTTACAGAGTATGACCTATTACAGTAATGCAGTGGAGCAGGTAGCTTGGCTGTTACAGAGTATGACCTATTACAGTAATGCAGTGGAGCAGGCTGCCTGGCTGTTACAGAGTATGACCTATTACAGTAATGCAGTGGAGCAGGTTGCCTGGCTATTACAGAGTATGACCTATTGCAGTAATGCAGTGGAGCAGGTTGCCTGGCTGTTACAGAGTATGACCTATTACAGTAATGCAGTGGAGCAGGCTGCCTGGCTGTTACAGAGTATGACCTATTACAGTAATGCAGTGGAGCAGGTTGCCTGGCTGTTACAGAGTATGACCTATTGCAGTAATGCAGTGGAGCAGGTTGCCTGGCTGTTACAGAGTATGACATATTACAGTAATGCAGTGGAGCAGGTTGCCTGGCTGTTACAGAGTATGACCTATTGCAGTAATGCAGTGGAGCAGGTTGCCTGGCTGTTACAGAGTATGACCTATTACAGTAATGCAGTGGAGCAGGTTGCTTGGTTGTTACAGAGTATGACCTATTACAGTAATGCAGTGGAGCAGGTTGCCTGGCTGTTACAGAGTATGACCTATTACAGTAATGCAGTGGAGCAGGTTGCCTGGCTGTTACAGAGTATGACCTATTACAGTAATGCAGTGGAGCAGGTTGCCTGGCTGTTACAGAGTATGACCTATTACAGTAATGCAGTGGAGCAGGTTGCTTGGCTGTTACAGAGTTTGACCTATTACAGTAATGCAGTGGAGCAGGTTGCCTGGCTGTTACAGAGTATGACCTATTACAGTAATGCAGTGGAGCAGGTTGCTTGGTTGTTACAGAGTATGACCTATTTTCATTCCATTGATCCACTCCTGCCATGACTCCACAGTCATGTCAAATATTTCCTCCAATTTTTTTATATTCATGTTTTTTTTTCTGTTGTGGTGGGCAAGGTTGGCTTTCCTTGGCTGTGGAATTTCAAACACTGCGGGCTGGATTCTCTGTTATTGGGACTATGTCCCCACGCAGTCGTAAAGACTGTGGACTTTAACGCCAGAAAAACTGCTCTATTCACGACGCCCTATGCTGTTCTTGTTCATGCATTTGCTTTGTTGGCCCCTTGTCCCACACTGTAACCAATCACTGTTTGTCGATGTACCATTTGTCAATGTTCTCTGTTGATTATTCTTTTTGCCTACCATGTACATACTGTACACGTTCCCTCGGCCGCAGAAAAATACTTTTCACTGTACTTCGGTACATGTGACAATAAATCAAAACAAATCAAATAAATATTTTCTGCGCGTCTCTAAAGCCTTTCCATCGTTTTTGAAGTGTGGTGGTCACACCTGGAACCAATACTCCATTCGAGGCTGAACCAGTTTTTTTTTAAAAGTTCACCATTATCATCTAGTTTTTTTACTCTGTGCGACACTCAGTTCTCTCAACCTAAACTGCCACCTTCAACAATTTGAACACCTCTGCCCCTTTAGAACTGCATCCTAAATGCCACATTCCCTTGGTGGAATGGACGGATTGTGACAGATTGATTTTCATGCAGAGAACGTGAAAACTAGGAGTAGGAGCAGGCCATTCAGCCCCTCAAGTCTGCTCCGCCATTCAATACAATCATAATGATCTCATGCGGCCTCAGCTCCACTTTCCTGCCTGTTCTCCATAACCCTTCAAGCCATTACTAATTAAAAATCTGTCTATCTCCTTCTTAAATTTACTCAAAGTCCCAGCATCCACCACACTCTGGGGTAGCGAATTCCACAGATGCACGACCCTTTGAGAGAAGTCATTTCTTCTCAAATCTGATTAAATCTGCTACCCCTTAACCTAAAACTATGACCTCTTGTTCTAGATTGCCGAACAAGAGGAAGCACCCGCTCTACATCTGCTTTGTCAATACCTTTTATCATCTTATATACATCAATTAGATCTCCTCCCATTCGTCTAAACTTGGAGTATCGGCCTAAACTGTTCAACCTCTCGTCATAAGACAAACCTCTCATTTCTGGCATGAATCTAGTCAACCTCCTCTGAACTGCTTCTAATGCAATTACATTCCATCTCAAATAAAGCAACCAAATCAGTACACAATACTCCACGTGTGGTCTCACCATTGCAGTGTACAGTTGCAGCAACACTTCCCCACTTTTATACTCTATCCCTTTAGCTATAAAGGCCAAAATTCAATTTGCCTTCCTTATTACCTGCTGTACCTGCATGCTAGTTTTCTACAATTCATGCACGAGGACACCCAGATCCCTCTGCTCTTCATTTAGATAATAAGTTGCCTTTCCATTTTTCCAACCAAAATAGATAACCTTAATAATAATAATATTCGCTTATTTCACAAGTAGGCTTCAATGAAGTTACTGTGAAAAGCCCCTTGTCGCCACATTCCGGCTCTTGTTCGGGGAGGCTGTTACAGGAATTGAACCCACGCTACTGGCATTGTTCTGCATTACAAGCCAGGTGTTTAGCCCACTGTGCTGAACCAGCCCCTTATCCATGTTAAACTCCATCTGCCAAATTTTTGCCCATTCACCGAACCGACCTATAGGCATTTGTAAATGTCATCTGCAAATTTGGCTATAGTACCTTTTACCCCTGAATCCAAGTCATTTTTATTGTAAATAGTTGGGGTCTAAGGGCTGAACCCTGTGGCACCCCACTAGTTACACCTTGCCAACTAGAAAAAGAACCATTTGTTCCGACTCTCTGCCCTCTGCCGGATAGCCAATCTTCTATACAATCTAATAAATTGCCCCTAATTCCATGTCTATTAACATTTTGTGTGCCACCTTATCAAATGGCTTCTGGAAGTTCAAATACACCACATGTTTGAAATACCAAGGAGATTAATACATTATATGTGTAATGATTCATTTTGGTAGGGAGAGCATCAAGAGACTGGTGTCATTTTAACATCATGCTATGGGTCTCATAACATCACGAACCCGGCAAGGTCAGGGGCTACCATAAAGTCGGTGTTGAGGGGGAACTCAAGTTGACCAAGGTGTGGGGTTAGGGCACAGGCAGGAACTTGGGAGTGATGAAGGAAAGGAGGCAGAGGTTAGTACCATGGGTCCTGGGAAAGGGACAGAGGTGGCAACAATAATAGTTCAGGGCATCGACGATTCAGATGGATGGTCATAGCTGATAATGGGGTGAGTGATACACTTATGATGGCAAGGCAAGGGTCTGTCAAATGTGTCACAAGGGTGATGGGGAGGAACCCAATAGTTTATATGAGGGAGAGTGCACAGATATGGCTTTCATTACGCAGGTATATACTGTAGTGTCCATCTACATGATGTATGAACAGGAAAATTCATATGTGGTCTTCCAGGATAGGCTTCTGATGGTGCGGTGGGGCAGGCCAAGGGGAGACTAGTGCCACGCATAGCACTTTCCATTGGCTGAAGTTCTCAGGGATGGAGGGACAGCTTCAAAGAATATGCAGTCTCGATGGACGACTGCAATTTGTTCACGGATCATATCAGGCATACATTCTGGCTGCAGGCCACCCTGCACTTGCTCTGACTATGGTCCAGCTGGGGAGCTAGAGGCAGGGCAGATTGAAATCCTGCTGGCTCCTCATCCTCATACATGCATATCGAATGAACTGAACATCATAAGATTGCACATGGTTAACCGTCCTGTCCCTGAGCAGAAATTACTCTTGATTCTGCTCCTGCTCCCAACTTGTATTCCAGACAAGAAGATTCTACTCCTTGGCTTTATTAACAGGGGCATAAAGTACAAGGATAAGGAGGTTATGTTGAACTTATACAAGTCACTCGAGTTCAGCCTCAGCCGGAATATTACATCCAGTTCCGGATGTCGCGTTTTAGGAAGAATAAGACGTAGGAGCAGAATTAAGCCACTTGGCCCATTGAGTCTGCTCCGCCATTCAATCATGGCTGATATTTTCTCATCCCCATTCTCCTGCCATCTCCCCATAACCCCTGATCTCCTTTTCAATCAAGAACCTATCTACCTCTGTCTTAAAGACACTCAGTGAATTGGCCTCCGCAGTCCTCTGCGGCAAAGAGTTCCACAGATTCACCACTCTCTGGCTGAAGCAATTCCTCCTCATCCCTGTTTTAAAGGAGCATCCCTTTAGTCTGATATGGTGTCCTCTGGTTCTAGTTTATCCTACAAGTGGAAATATCCTCCCACATCCACTCTATCCAGCCCTCGCAGTATCTTGTAAGTTTCAATAAGATTTCCTCTTAACCTTCTAAACTCCAAAAAGTACAGACCCAGAGTCCTCAAATGTTTCTCATACGACAAGTTCTTCATTCCAGGGATCATTCTTTTGAACCTCCTTTGGACCCTTTCCAAGGCCAGCACATCCTTCCTTAGATATGGGGCCCAAAACTGCTCACAATACTCCAAATGAGGTCTGACCAGAGCCTTATACAGCCTCAGAAGTACACCTCTGGTCTTGTATTCTGGCCCTCTTGACATGAATGCTAACATTGCATTTGCCTTCTTAACTGCTGACTGAACCTGCCCATTAACCTTAAGAGAATCGTGAACAAGGATTCCCAAGTCTCTTTCTGCTTCTGCTTTCTGAAGCATTTCCCCATTTAGAAAACAGTCCATGCCTAAATGCATTCTTCTAAAGTGCATAACCTGGAAGGAAGAGTAGGTCATACGAGGAAAGGTTGAGGGTGCTAGGCCTTTTCTCATTAGAACGGAGAAGGATGAGGGGCGACTTGATAGAGGTTTATAAGATGATTAGGGGAACAGATAGAGTAGACAGTCAGAGACTTTTTCCCCGGGTGGAACACACCATTACAAGGGGACATAAATTTAAGATAAATGGTGGAAGATATAGAGGGGATGTCAGAGGTAAGTTCTTTACCCAGAGAGTAGTGTGGGGGATGGAATGCACTGCCTGTGGAAGTAGTTGAGTCGGAAATGTTAGGGACCTTCAAGCGGCTATTGGATAGGTACATGGATTAGGGTAGAATAATGGAGTGTAGGTTAACTTCTTAAGGGCAGCACGGTAGCATTGTGGATAGCACAATTGCTTCACAGCTCCAGGGTCCCAAGTTCGATTTCGACTTGGGTCACTGTCTGTGTGGAGTCTGCACATCCTCCCCATGACTGCGTGGGTTTCCTCCGGCTACTCCGGTTTCCTCCCACAGTCCAAAGATGTGCAGGTTGGGTGGATTGGCCATGAAAAATTGACCAAAGTTCTATGATTAACCTAGGACAAAAGTTTGGCGCAACATCGTGGGCCGAAGGGCCTGTTCTGTGCTGCATTTCTCTATCTCTATCTCACACTTTCCCACATTGTATTTCATTTGCCACTTCATTGCCCACTGTCCCAGCTTGACCAAGTCCTTCTGCAGCCCCCTTGCTTCCTCAATACTACCTGTCCCTCTACCGATCTTTGTATCATCTGAAAACTTAGCAACAGTGCATTCAGTACCTTCTTCCAGGTCATTACTGTATATTGTAAAAAGCTGTGGTCCCAGCACAGACCCCTGAGGCACACCACTAGTGACCGGCTGCCATCCTGAAAAGGACTCCTTTATCCCCACTCTCTGCCTTCTGCCAGTCAGCCAATCCTCTATCCATGCCAGGATCTTACCCTGAACACCATGAGCTCTTAACTTATTTAACAGTCTCCTATGCGGCACCTTGTCAAAGGCCTTCTGGAAATCTAAATAATCATGTCCACTGGTTCTCCTTTGTCTAATTTGCTTGTTACCTCCTCAAAGACCTGTAACAGATTTGTCAGACACAACCTCCCTTTGACAAAGCCGTGCTGACTCAGTCCTATTTTACCATGCACTTCCAAGTGCTTCGCGATCACATCTTTAATAACAGACTCTAAAACCTTACTGATGACCAAAGTCAGGCTAACCAGCCTATAATTTCCCTTATTTTGCCTCCCTCCCTTCTTAAATAGTGGTGTTATATTAGCAACCTTCCAGTCCTCTGGGACCCTTCCTGCCTCCAGTGATTCCTGAAAGATCATCATTAATGCCTCCACAATTTCCTCAGCTAACTCTTTTAGGACCCTGGGGCATTGTCCATCCGGTCCAGGTGATTTATTTACCTTCAGACCTTTCAGCTTCCCCAGAACCTTCTCCTTAGTAATGGTCACTGCACACACCTCTGCCCCGTGGTTCTCCTGGATCTCTGGCATCCCACTGGTGTCTTCCAGCGTGAAGACTGATGCAAAGTAACTATTCAATTCGTCTTCCATTTCTTTGTTTCCTGTTATTACTTCTCCAGCCACATTGTCTAGTCGTCCAATGTCTATTTTTGCCTCTCTCTTACCTTTTATATATTGAAAAAATGTCTTCCTATCTTCCTGCATATTACCAGCTAGCTTGCACTCATACTTCATCATCTCCCCCTTATTACTTTTTTAGTTGTCCTCTGCTCACTTTTAAAGGCTTCCCAATCCTCTGGTTTCCCACTAATCCTCGCCACTTTGTATGCTTTTTCTTTAGCTTCTATGCTGTCCTTGACATCCTGTAGCCATCTAAGATGGACACTGGGCTACAAAATGGAGAACTGCTAAGACGGCAGGGAAAAACAGTCATAGTGAGGACAAACAGCTTGCAGAAGACTGTTTTGCATTTTGCACGTACAGAAACCAGTTTCTAGCCAGGTGCACAGTTTCAGCCAAAGGTGCAAATGCGAAACAGATCTGCATAGTAATGAGGTGATCCAGATCCAGATCCCGGACAATAGAAACATTTAAGTATCGATGGATACTTTTCCATAGACGCCCAGACAGAATGGCGCCAAAGCAACCAACACAAAGAGCCGTAGGGACCGCCCCACCCATCGAGGAACGACCCTAGGATTGGGGAGTTCGAAAGATATCGATTGGGAAAGACCCAATCGATGAGGGAGCCGCCCCAAGGGGGCCTGAACCTCCTGGGACCTATAAAAGTAGGTCCCGCACATGGTTCGGTCTGTTTTGCTCCGGCCCAGATCTGCTGTTGCTCCCAGATCTGTTTGCTCCAACTGTTGCTTCCAGACTCCGGCCCAGATCGGTTGCATCGCATCCTGACTCCAGTTTCATCACCGGCCGTTGAGCATCAGCCACCGAACTGTAAGTGCCAACACAACGATCGCTACATGATCCAGACCTTGCTAGCCCTTGACCACTTAGCCGAATCAGAAAGTTACAGACCAAGAACGGGATGAAGGCCTTGCTCCCTGACCTTGCCTGTTCCTGTCTAGATAAGTATTTAGTTGTTTAGTATTAGAAGTAAGTTAGTCTCTTTAGCGTATGCATGTGTATTTATTATATTTGTTATAATAAACACCAATCGTTTGGACTTACTAATCGGTGTACGGATTTGTTACTTTGAACCTGACCTTGATATACTTGCGACGGTGTCTCAATACGGCACCTGGCGACTCCGAGCATAATTACACATACAGAGCCATAGTATTGTTAAGCACACGGCCTTTAAATGGAGGCGTGCTAATCACACTCCAGTAAAACGAGCAACAATCCCTTGTCAGCCATGGCTGCTTTGTCCTCCCCTTCGCAGGTTTTCTCCTCCTTGGGATGAATTTCTGTTGTGCCTCCCTAATAACCCCCAAAAACTCCTGCCATTGCTGTTCCACTGTCTTCCCTGCTAGACTCCTTTTCCAATTAACTCCGACCAGCTCCTCACTCATGTCTTTGTAGTTACCCTTATTTAATTGTAATACCGTTACATCTGATTGCAGCTTCTCCCTCTCAAACTGCAAGGTAAATTCTATCATACTGTGGTCACTGCTTCCTAAGAGTTCCTTCACCTTAAGTTTCCTCATTAAGTCTGCCTCATTACACATCACTAAATCCAGAATTGCCTGTTCCCTAGTAGGCTCTGTCACAAACTGCTCCAAAAGAAAATCTCTTAGACATTCCACAAATTCCATTTCTTGGGATCCACGACCAACCTGATTTTCCCATTCCACCTGCATATTGAAGTCCCCCATGATTATTGTAATGTTGCCTTTTTTACATGCCTTTTCTATCTCCTGATTTATTTTCTGCCCCATATGCTGACTACTGTTTGGGTTGTGGGGATGAATCCCACGCAGACACGGGGAGAATGTGCAAACTCCACCTGGGTGCTCAGCGCTGTGAGGCAGCAATGCTAAGTTTGCTTATATTTTATACCCTATAGCACTCAGCCCCACACTCTCTCACACCCCACCTACTCCAGGCTACCTCCAGGTCAACTTGTCCCTCACAGCCACCCCTAGTGATCCCTCACACCTGCCATGCCAGCTCGTGGCACTCAAATGTCCAACTGTCCTGTATACTTTCTGTACAGAATTAATGAAGCCTTACAGCAATAAAGCATGCATGGAACAACATAAAAAACTCCTATTCATAATTTTCTTAAAACTTACTGCTGTTGAGGGATAGCACGGTGGCAGAGTGGCTAACCTGTTGCCTCATGACGCCACAAACCCAGGTTCGATCCTGGCCCTGGGTCATTGTCCGTGTGGAGTGATGTGACCATCAATTCACTAGACACACGATTGGAAGTAAACTGTGGGTTTAAAAGTCTTACAACTGAGCCAGCCTGCGACCAGAGGAACTGAGAGCTGGCTTACGGCTGCAGCACATTATACTTCCGGTTAGTGGGAGGAACCATGGGCGGAGCCAGGGGCGGAGCCATGAGTGAAGCCCAGTACAAACCCCTCATCTCCCCCTATGGATGCAACAGCTCACCTACAGAGCCCACAAGGACATAATACACCGCAATGCAATACAGTGTGAATTACAATTCACCACATGTAGTTTCCACATTCTCCTCGCATCTACATGGGTCTTACCTCACAACCCAAAAAGATGTGTAGGGTTAGTGAATTGGCCACTCTAAATTGCCCTTAATTAGAAAAAAGAACTGGGTTTAAAAAATAACTGCTGTTGCTACATCCCGACAAAAGTGTCAATCAATCAGACCTTGAAGGATCAACAACAGAAGCTATAAGTACTTGAAATCTCTTTATCTTGTACAAATAAATATTGGGCTATTAGCAAATGAGATTACAGAATAAAGAGCTTATTGTAACATCATAAAACTGTCAATCTTCTCTGCACGTGTGACAACAAACTCACTCGCATAATCCTTTTATATGAGTCTGGACCCTCAGCCAAGCCTGTATAATGAGGTCCAACTCAAATCCTTGCACAACACGGCTAGTCACATCCTGACAACTAGAATAATTGTCGATTATTCCTATACTCTGTCATCTCACACTCAGCAATACAATCATAATACATGTCCATCATTTTCTTTCTATTGCATGGATTTTAGCTACAAATATTTTATGTGGGACTTTATCATGTGTCTTCTGGAAGTCCTTATCAATAACATTCCCCTGTCTACTACTCCAGTTACCACTTCAAAAAATTCAATTGGATTTGTCAAGTATGACGTTTCAGTTTTCTCTTTCAAATCCATGCTGGCTTTCTGATCAGCTGAAGATTTTCAAGGTGTTCAGTCATCCTATTCTTAATTTTGGACCCCAGTAATCTCATAGCCACAAATGTTAGGCCAATTGATCTGAAATTACCCTGTTTTCTTCTCTCACTTTTCTTTAATGGTGAAAAGACGTGTCCGATTATTCAATCTAAAGAAATGGCCCAAAATCAAGAGATTAGAGTTGGGGGGCAGAACTATCGACCACCCCTCCACATGTTTTTAGATGGTGGAGGCCGGCGGGATCTAACAACCCCGCTGTTGTCAATGGGATTTTCCGGTGACAGCACCCTCGTCGCTGGGAAACCCGAGCAGGCGTGGGACCTGAATTCCTCGCCAGCATGAACAGCCGGTAGATCCCATCCAGGGTATCTGCAGTGTTCTCACTTGCCTCCCTCAAAACTTTGTGACAGAAATCATCTGGTCCTGGGGGTAAGTCATTCTTTCGCACCATTAATTTCTTTGTTACTGTTATTTTGCATCTATTAATTTTGGTGATTCTCTGTCCTTATTTAATATTAATTTCCTTTGTATTTCAAACATGCTGATCTATTTCTCTCTTGCAAATACTGAAGCAAAATAATTCTTCAACATATCCATCATTACCTTATTTTCATTGAAAATATCACCATTTTTCAGTTGTCAAGGGGTCCATGTTGTTCTTGAACACCATTCTTCTAATATAACTGGAAAAATAAATTGTGTTGATTCTGATAGTCCTTCAAGACTTTGTTTCATTTTCCCTTTTTTTATTTTATTCTTTCTTGGATTTGTGGCAAGGCTAATGTTTATTTCCCATCCCCTAATTGCCATTGAACTCTGTCACTTGCTCAAATATTTCAGAGGGTCAATTAAGAGTCAACCATACTGCTGTGTGTCTGGAGACCAGGTCAGGATGGTAGATTTCCTACCTCAAAGTAAAGCAGATGTATCTCTACGTCAATTGATGTTAGCTTCATGGTCACCATTTCTGAGAGTAGCTTTACATTCCATTTATTGAATTTGAACTCTACCAGCTGCCGTGGTGGGATTTGAATCTGTGTCCCTAGAACACTAGCCTACGCCTCTACATTGTTGGTCCAATGACATTCCCACTCCACTTGCTGCAGCTCTTCTTATCTGCTTTGTCTTCCTTTGCTATTCATAGATAGAATCCCTACAGCGCAGAAGGAGACAACTTGACCCATTGAATCGGCACTGAACTTCTGAAAGAGCATCCTACCTCGGCCCAGTGCCCCACCCTATCACGTAAACCTGGACAATTTAGCATGGCCAATGCAATTAACCAACACATCTTTGGACTGTGGGAGGAAGCCAGACCACCAGGAGGAAAACCATGCAGACAGGGAGAGAATGTGCAAACTCCACACAGGCAGTCACCCGAGGTCGGAATCGAACTCGGATCCCTGGACCTGTGAGGCATCAGTGCAAACCACTGTGCCACCGTGCCACCCATCACTGTTCTTTGCATGTTTACCATTGGGCAAGAACTGTGCAATTATTTGCATTTTTGTCTGTTTTTTCTTTTAGTTTTACATTGTCTTCCCCTTATTTAGTTGTCCGTAACTATCTTTTTTGACAAGTAGAGATTTTGCATCTGATGAGTATAAATTAGTTCTGTATCATATTGAATTATTTTATTGAACAGCTCTCAATCATCTTCTGTTGTTTTGTTCAATAACCGACTTGCCCAGTTTGGTGTGGACAGTCCGCCTCATCACATTAAGGTCAGCCTTAAAACCTTTGTCGCTATTTTGCATTTATCCCTTTCAACCACTACGTTGAATTAAATTGTATTAGAATTGCTATTAGATAAATGATCACACACAGTTATGGTGTTAGCTGAGGATGGGATTTTCCTGTCCCGCCAGGGGTGGGCATGGTCACGGGCAGGACAGGAAAATTTGGAGAGCGGCCAAAGTCAATTGAAGGTCCAACTGACCGCCGGCAACAATGTCCACTGCTGGCCTAACTCTGTCTCATTGCTGATTACTTTACCTAATGAGGTATGTTGTTGCATATTGTTGCAGAAAGCTACTCCAGCACAGTCAAGGGACCAATAACTAAATTTCCTTCCCCGTTGACAACTGGGACCAACGTGGCAAAACACTTTAATTTTAAGGAGTCACAGAATTTAACAAGGTTCAAATTAGTCAGAAAGAAATGGCCAACTCATTTTACTTGCCCAACATGGTCAGATCATTAAATATTTTCTAGTGACGTGTACATATGAAACGATTTAAATAAAGCTTTTAAGAAATTATAATATCTTCAAGAGCCCCAAGAAGGTTAAGCAATGAAGGTTTATTTAGGAAAACCAAAGTAAAGGCTGTCGGCATACAGCACATACGGCCCAGCCCGGACGACCAATCATGCCGGTCTCAATCTGGGCCGGCTTTTAAGTACAGGATTCACGAGCCCCTCAGGGGCAAGCTCATAGTCCACAAGCTCTGCAGCGAGATCAATTGGGTCATCCCTGGTGGATCTCGTGAGTGTTATTGAACAAATGTATTTCTTTAAGATCAAAATTATACTTCTTCATTCATCAGCTATTTTGCTACTTGCTGGTTTTAACCACAGCTCAGCCAGGAGCTTCCCAATGAGTGATATAATTACCTCCATAAATATACTCCCGTTGAGGGATACACATGTAATCACATAAGCACGGCAGCAAGTACCAAGTTACTTTTTGCATTTGTTTTTCCCCACTCTTCTCAAAGGTGTCGACACCTGCTGCAGGACAGCTTAACAGGCATTAGTTGCCTCCTGGGTACCTCATCCACCCAGCAGTAATACGTCTGAAGGAGCCTGGACGGACAGTGGGTATCCGGTTTTTTGTCAAAACTCAGTCAAGCCACAATACGCCGCAATTACCACAGGGCTATCTGCGTGATTTAATTACTGTAATTTTTCTCAACACGATTGAGAGGGACGCAAAATGTTAACAACAAGTAAACAATGTGTTGGCAGAAAACAGCTCCCCAATCAGCGTCACCTTCTGTCTAATTATCTGGTTGTGCACATGTAAGATTCAAAGCTACCATGTCAGAGCTGCCTCACAAGTATGAGTCAGTTGTCAGATCATCCCATTTCCTGATTCATAGACTATTTGTTCATTTGGCCAAGCCCTTCTGTGATCATCCGACAGCCCTATCCATCACTCGCTGGTTGACATATTCTAAACACTACACTTGGCCAAAAAACTGGCCCTGGCATAATGTTAGTTGGCGATGCTACAGGCACAGCGCATGATGATTATGAAGTGTTTATTAGGCAAGCTATGGACTGAAAGGGGGCCTGTGATGTAGAGGCTGTCAGAAGGATCACAGTTAGGTGATAACTGACAGAAATAGATTACTTCAACCTGAGGCATCCAGTAACAGATGACTTTCAGTATGCTTTTTTTTACAGTATTATTATGATGTTGAAATTGTGAGTCTGTTGGTCCACACTAACCTGAATCCCATAGGAAATCAGGCCTGAATTTAAATCAACCAGCCCTGGATTAACTCACTTTGCTGCTTTTTTTTCCTTTGCCTTGTACTGCTGCTATCGGAAGGAAGGTACTGGAAAGCAGTCAACTCTTTGAGTACTGGAGTAATACAGTTGGACCATATTTAAACTGTAATGAAGAAACCAATCCTTTTGGGGCAGGAAATACACCTTCTATTTTACAGCTAAATTGCAATTGGAGGGAGCATGCATTCAACCGAGATCTGACCACAAAATTGGAACCAAAGATTAAGTAATTTGGGGCCCATTTGTGATACGCAGTTTTCAGTTTTGCTGTGGTTTGAAACATAAATTCTAAGCATGCAGCCTATCTTTGGAATAGGTTATTTTAACTTTATGAAATAATGAGTAATGGGCAATAACCAACCGGCAGCCCCCTTTTGCAGCTCCCCTACCTTGCATTTCCATTGAAGTCAAAATTACCCTCTTAAGTTTCTTTCCCTCATGAGAGCTTCTGTCTGGAGCCAAAGAAAGCAAGGATTTTTGTTTTGTTTTCTTCTGGCGCTCCAATGGGCATAAGCAGGTCGTTATGATCTGGAATAGACTGGAAGGCAGAGGCAGAAGTGTTCAGCCAGAGAATTGAAGCGCTTTGCAGCTGAGCAGCTGAAGGCAGGGTTGCCAGTGATGGCACAAAGGCATTGTGCAGAATTGGAAGGGTGTTAAAAAGGGAGGAATTAAAGGCCTGTTCAGAAACAGCAGGGGCTGGGACTAATCCAAAGAGCCAGTATGAGCACAATGGGCCGATTGGCTTCCTTCTGTGCTGTATAATTCTGCAACACACAGCTGAGGAACCAATTAGAACTCTCCTGCAATAATGGCTCAATGTCATTCAACAGCCAGTGGTCAATTAATCGCAGTAAACAGGGCAAAGACAAAAAAAAAATGCAGCTGCACTATTATCATCAGTCATGAAGGAGGTACCCAGATCACGCAGAACTTGCTTGGCGAAGAGTCTTGATAAGTTGGTATGAGGGCTGGCCAATATATTTCTTTCAGGACAGAAGGAGCAGCTGACAGGGCAAAAAGAAGGCACACGATGTACAGTGCAAGGGATGAAAGTGTTCACACATAGAAGAGCCTGAAGAACTGCACAAATAATGTGAAAGTGAATAATATGAAACCTACCATAAATGTCAAGGATGTGAAGGAAAGCTTCAGGTCTGAGGTGCGGTTGCTTCACGGACACATTTAGACTGTAATGTGATGAATGTGCAGCGCAAAGATAACTAATAAAGGCAGTCGATTAAATATTGCAGAATGTCTGACAAATCCATTGCAAACAGGGAACTAACAGAGCAATTGTAGTTAATGAGCTGGCGAGACCACATACACAGTCACTGCTACAGATTCTCACTCCATGATAGCTGTGCACTCGATACATGTTATCTTCCGGCTTGCAGCAAATCAAATAGGGGCCTATTTCAAGACAGGTGGCAGCATTTACTAGGCAACACCTTTACTTTGCTTAAGCAAGTAACCATGGTGACCATAGGCTTGGCGAATACTAAAGGCCTGTGTACTGTACAAACTGGAGGTGCTGATTAAATTGTAAGAACATGTTGCCCAGACGGGGCTTGTCTTCCCTTGGGCATGGAAGATTAAAGTATGATCTAATTGAGGTGATTACGATGATTAAAGGAGTTGACAAGGTAGATTGAAAACCAAATATTTTCTCTGGTGGGAGGGCCCACAACACGGAGGCATAAATTAGAACCGTGTCATTCAAGGGTGATATCAGGAAGCAGTTCTTCATTCAAAGCGCAGTGGAAATCTGGAAAACTCTCCCCGAAAAATGCCGTTGAGACTGGGGGAAGCAATTGGTAATTTGGAAACTGAGATTTTTATTATGCCGGAAGTGTCACAGAAACATAGTGTGTAGTTGGACCTAAGATACGGATCATCACTGGTCTAGTTGGATGGCAGAACAGGCTCAAGGGATTTAATGGGCCACTTACTGCAATATCCCACACAGGACTTACAGGATGGGAATGATTATCTTCCCCATGATTCTCACGGAGTGCGAGCCCCCTCGCTGAGGGGCAGGGGAACTCCATTTAGCATTGTATAATAGGTCGGCAAGTAAAGCACTGACCAGAAAGAGACTTGGTAGTGATCTATCGGGAACTGTATATATCATAATTATAAATAAATCAAAGTACTTTATTTTATTTGGTGTGGACTCCCCGTGTCCTTATTAAACTTGCATTCCCATGTTTCTAAATGACTGTTTGCATTAATTTTCTATTGAGTGTGACTTTCAGCAGATCTGAATCATGATTGTGTGCGCAGTAAAATGTGGTATACACTTTTCAGGGCAGCTACGCCACATCTAACAGTCATCCGGTGCTCAGTGTGTACCACCTCCTCTTTACTTACAAACTCCACAACCTCACCAGGGCCAACTCTTGGGACGGCAAAGCCACAACAACACATGGTTAAGTGAGCTTGAGGTGGGAGCACAGGGTGGGGGAACATGTGTCAGGAGCCTGGAGGACACATTTGGAGGATCTTCTGGCCCTGCCGAGGTGAATCTACCTTTGAGTGGCTCGCCACATTTTCCAGCTCTGCCCACATTCTGAAGGGGCTGGAAAATTGCCCCCATTGTTTTTTAAAAATAAATTTAGAGTCCCCAATTATTTTTTTCCAATTAAGGGGCAATTTAACGTGGCCAATCCACCTACCCTGCACATCTTGTCCAGATGTGTGTGATGCACACACTTCACAAGCTCTACCTACCAGCTTTGTTTGAATCAGTAACACCCACATGTCCTGTGGCCATTTCATTTATTTAGCTACCTTCTCAAATGAAATGAAAAAGGCTTCCACTTCCTTCTCGTCAAACTTTGGCAATGCTTGGACATATTTAAATAGATTCCCACCAAGCCTTCGACTATAATGCTACTGCTCACTATCCTCATCACTATCATCCAACTGTACGTTTCCCTTTATGTCTGCCAATTTTAATTGACTTTCATGTTTCATGGGCATTTTCTGAAGTTCAAACTCACTCTCTTTATCTTTTTCCCTGATCTGTATCTCCCTGTCTTTTTCTTTTTGTTCTGCTAGGGCTATTCTTTATTTTCTCCTTTCTTCTCTCTCCTTTTCTTTTTCC
Organism: Scyliorhinus canicula; assembly: GCF_902713615.1. Classification (NCBI taxonomy): domain Eukaryota; kingdom Metazoa; phylum Chordata; class Chondrichthyes; order Carcharhiniformes; family Scyliorhinidae; genus Scyliorhinus; species Scyliorhinus canicula. Next base: position 58,458,070 of record NC_052163.1, read on the forward strand.
CCTCTCTCTCTCTCTTTCTTTTTCCTCTCTCTCTCTCTCTTTCTTTTTCCCCTCTCTCTCTCTCTCTCTTTCGTTTTCCTCTCTCTCTCTCTTTCTTTTTCCTCTCTCTCTCTCTCTCTCTTTCGTATTCAAGCTGCTTTAATTCTTTCTCATGTTCCATTTGTTTAATTTGCAACTGAATTTTTGCGATTTCCAATGAGTCAGACTCTATCTCAGGCAACTTTAAATGCTTAACCACCGCCATAATTACCTCATCTTTTCGCATTTGTCAGGTAATGTTAACTGCAATGTTTTTGCCAAATCTAACAGTCTGCTTTTCGTCTCTGTCCATAAGGTACTGCGTGTGACATTCTCCACCCCCAAAAACTTTTGAGCCTCTGAAAGAGCCATTGTTCACAACACTCTCCCCACTTAAACTAAAATACCACAATGGAAAAGCAACAATCCTTCACTGTCTTTCAGTTCACAAAAGCCAATCCAATAGACAGACTTCTATCCCGGATGAGCCCCCAATTGTTATGGGAGCGGCATTTTCAGAACCCCAAAATGTATCATGGAGTTCAACCAACCTCTCCCTTTAATGTATTGTTGCTTTTGAAGCACATGGCTTGGTCTCCAGGTATGGTATTACAATTCTTGACACAGGGGTTTTTAAACACAAAACAATGTTTATTCCATGAATTCAACTTAACTTTTTTAAATAAACATTGGATCCCTTAACACCCCTTACTTCAAAGATAACCCCGAAAATAATACAACACTAAATAATCCCTCAAAATGTTCCTTCAAACCTCCAAAAGACTTAACACCTTTAAACAGAAACACATCAGGTTAAAGACATTACTATTATGAGATTAAATCACCCAAATGATTCAGAGATAGTCTTTCATGGCAGAGATCACAGCAGATCCAGCTCACTGCAAACACAGACACACCCAAGCTCTTTTCCTCAAAACTGAAACCAAAACACTGCAAAATGGCTGAGCTAAAAACCCAGCTCCACCCACACTCTGACATCACTTCAGTAATATGAGCTGCTCCATTTCTTAAAGGTACATTGCTTAAACATCCATTTCTTAAAGGTACTCTCACATGACAACAGTATAAAACTTAGAATCAAACCTTTCAGAGGTGGAATTCCAAAACAATTATTCACACAAAGTGTGGAAAAGTTTTGAACGCTCTTCTGCCAAGATCAATTGATGCCAGATCAATTGCTCATTTTAAAACTGAGACTGATGGATTTTTGGTATAAAGGAATAAGGGACAAAAACAGGAATATGGAGTTAGACCACAGATGAACCATAATGTCATTGAATGGCAAAACAGGCTTGAGGGGCAAAATGGCCTGCTCTTGTTCCCATGTTCCCGCTTTCACTGTGGAAAGCATGAACAAGAATATTGCACTCGAGAGGGTGCAGGCGACACATACCTGAATGTTGTCTGAACTGGAGAATTTTAGTCATGGAGATAGATTGGATAGGCTGGGGTTGTTTTCTTTGGAACATAGGAGGCTGAGGGGAGACTTAGACTGTAAGTCTCCAGAAGTTGGGATTCTCTGTTTCTGCCGGCAGTGCAGCCCTGCCCCCTGGGTTTCCCAGTGGTGTTGGGTGGTTAAATGGGAAATCCCATTGACAAGCGACAGAAGTAGGGAACCTTGCAGCCAGCGAACGGCCGCCGCCGAGAAACATGCGCTTGGGGGAATCGGAGAATTCTGCTCTTAAATGAAGTGTTCAAAATTATGAGAGTATTAGATGGGTTATTAAGAAGACCCTCTGTCATTCGATGTGGGATCCTTAACCAGGGGGCATAGAGTTAGGGTAAGATGTAGCGTGTTCAGAAGAGATTTGAGGGGGAACATTTTCACTCGAAGGGTGAAGGGTATCTTAAAAGCTGGTGGAAGCTGAAACCCTCATAACCTTTAGAAAGTACATGGATACATACTTAAGGTGCCATAACCGACAAAGCCATGAGCTGGAAAATGGAATGAGGTTGGATGGCTCCTCATTGGCTGGCGCAGACATGATGGGCTGAATGGACTTCTTCTGTGCTATGAATTTCTATGAAGAACAACTGCATTTCTCTAGCACCTTTCATACAATATAAGGAGTTATAGCACCTTTCATACAATATCAGGAGAAGTGATTCAGATCATTGTTGAAGAAATATGTGTAAAGATGCAGCTTAAAGTAAGAAAGAGGGAAAGGGAGGTTTAGAACATAGAATTCTTATAGTGCAGAAGGAGGCCATTTGGCCCATCAAGTGTGAACCGACCCTCCGAAAGAGCACCCTACCGAGGCCCACTTCCCGCCCTATCCCCATAATCCTCCGAGGAGAGGGATTTTAGGACTTAGAGCCTTGGCGGCTGAAGGCACATCCAAAAATGGTAGAGCAATGAAAATTGGCACAAGATCAGACCTGGAGGAATGCAGAGACCCCAGAGGG